>NC_053026.1:468159550-468459550 GCF_003073215.2 Triticum urartu | reverse complement strand
CAGGTTTGAATCCTTTTAGGATATTTAAGCTGTGTTCGGCCAGCCTGTGTGGGATCCCTGGCATGTTTGAAGGGTGCCAGGTGAAAATGTCCCAGTTCTCTCGTAGGAACTCTTGCAGTTCGGCGTCTACATCAGGGTTCAGTCATGCCCCGATGGAAGCTGTTTTATTGGGGTCCGTTGGATGGACCTGGAATTTGACTATTTCGTCAGCTGGCTTGAAGGATGTGGATTTGGATCTCTTGTCGAGTATCACATCATCCCTGTTAACCGTGGAGCGCAGCGCAGTCAGTTCCTCGGCCGCTAAGGCTTCGGATAGTGCCTCAAGGGCTAATGCAGCCGTCTTGTTTTCAGCGCGGAGTGCTACGTCTGGATCACTAGCTAGAGTGATAATTCCGTTCGGCCCAGGCATCTTAAGCTTCATGTACCCGTAATGGGGTATTGCTTGGAAGATTGTGAATGCTTCCTGCCCTAGTAAAGCGTGATATCCGCTTTTGAACGGGGCCACCTGAAACGTGACTTCTTCGGACCTGTAATTATCCGGCGTGCCGAACACCACATCTAGTGTGATTTTTCCTGTGCAGCGCGCTTCCCGACTGGGGATTATTCCTCTAAAGGTTGTGTTGCTTCGCTCGACGCAGTTCCAGTCTATTTCCATTTTTTGAAGGGTTTCCTCATAAATGAGGTTCAGTCCGCTGCCTCCATCCATGAGCACCTTGGTGAGGCGAAAGCCGTCCACTATGGGACTGAGGACCAATGCGGCTGGTGCTCGGGCTGTTCAGAATCTAGGTTCATCACTTGCATTGAAGGTAATGGCAGTGTCGCTCCATGGATTTATTGTTGCAACTTGATAGACTTCGGTGAGGCTGCGGAGTGTTCTTTTTCGCACATTGTTTGATGCGAAAGTCTCAAAGACTGTGAGGACGGTACTGGTGTCCTTGGGCTGGCTTTCTGTGGCCTCCGGAATTAAGAGGTCCTCACCGATTTTGGCCACCTGCCGGAGTATCCAACATGCTCTAAGGCTGTGAGTTGGTGTGGCATCCTCTGTACTGTGAATTCTACAGGGTCCATCAAGCCATCTTTCCAGTATGGTTCCATGCCCTGTAGAGGGTTTTGGCTTTTTGGTGTTTATCCCGGGTGTCCTGTGATAATGCACCCTCTTAGTTCGGATGGGATTACTATTCAAGGCCGGATTATCCCAAAAATTTATTTCGGTTTTCTAGGCGCTTTCCATCGCACAGTATTTTTGTACTATGGACGCCAAGTCAGCGAAGCATGTGATATCACGACGACTTACGGCGTTAAGGATTCCCTTGTCCGTGCAATTACTGCAGAAAATTGAGATTGCGTCTTCCTCGCGGCAATCCTTTATCCTGTTCATAACCAGGAGGAATCTGGCCCAGTAATGATGTACTGTTTCCTCGGGCCTCTGCTTGATTTGGGAGAGATCGCTTATGATCGGGTGGGCGGGTGTCGTTGAATCTGAAACCTCACCCAATCCAAGATTCGGAGGCCGAAGAGTTTCCGAACTCTGAAGTTCGGATTCTTGGATGTTGTCCAGTGAATCTGGCCCGTTGCCTGATCCTAAGCTCAGGTCTTGAGTTACATCTCCCCCTCCGCGGGTATCCGGCTTGGAGGGGTCGAGAATTCGGACGTAGCTAGTCCTTAAAATAGATGAAGGGTCTCCGCACTGCGTCTCTACCACGGCAACGTGGTGGGTGACTTGGGGAGAGTTAATTTATCTTAGATCGGGTTTAAGCCCAACCTGGTCGTAATCCGTAGCGACCCCCAGGGTGGCGATGCGATCCAAGAGCTCGTTTACGGAAGAGAGCTCCATTGGATCTAGCTGCTCGACGAGCTCCGAGCTGACGTGTAGGTTGCTTTTGATGACCCGAGAGGTCACCATCGGGGCAACAGCCGAACAGGCGGTCATGAGGAAACCACCTAGCCGGAGGGTTTGGCCGATAGCCAAGGCTCCCTTAGCAATGGCGCCGTCTTTAAAGACGGGAGGAGGCATCCTTCCTGATTGTGACGGCACAGAGGAACTCTCAATGAAAGCACCAATGTCGGTGTCAAAACCGGCGGATCTCGGGTAGTGGGTCCCGAACTGTGCGTCTAGGCCGGATGGTAACAGGAGGCAGGGAACACGATGTTTTACCCAGGTTCGGGCCCTCTTGATGGAGGTAAAACCCTACGTCCTGCTTGATTAATATTGACGATATGGGTAGTACAAGAGTAGATCTACCACGAGATCAAGGAGGCTAAACCCTAGAAGCTAGCCTATGGTATGATTGTTGTATATGGAGTTGATCGCCTACGGACTACAACCCTCCGGTTTATATAGACACCGGATAGGGTTAGGGTTACATAGAGTCGGTTACAATGGTAGGAGATCTTGCATATCCGCATCGCCAAGCTTGCCTTCCACGCCAAGGAAAGTCCCACCCGGACACGGGACGAAGTCTTCAATCTTGTATCTTCATAGTCCTGGAGTCCGGCTGAAGGTATAGTCCGGCTACCCGAACACCCCCTAATCCAGGACTCCCTCACCGTCGGTCAAGATCCCTGGTGAAGAGGATTTGGCTATTCCTGATCCGGAGGCTCAATTGGTGGTGGCTCTTCATGTTATTCCAGATTGGACGCTTCCTTACCTGGCGTACAAGAACCGGGGCGAGTTGCCAAAGGATGAGATTCTGGCCCGGCAGATAATCCGGCGATCCAAGTCCATGGCTATCATCAACGGCGAGTTGCATCATTGCAGTGTATCAGGAGATTTTCAACGCTGCGTGTCTCCTGAAGAAGGCCGTGAAATTTTGCGTGAGATCCACGAAGGAGATTATGGTCACCACACTGGTTCAAAGTCACTGGTGGCTAAAGCGTTTCGCCATGGCTTCTATTGGTTAACTGCTCATGCTGATGCGGAGGATCTGGTCAGACGATGTGATGGTTGCCAAAGGTTTTCAAGACGTGCTCATGTACCGGCTCAAGAATTGAGAATGATTCCAATTACTTGGCCGTTTGCGACTTGGGGGGCTGGATATGGTTGGGCCTTTCAAAAGGTCCAAAGATAAGAAGACCCACCTCCTGGTGGCAGTTGACAAGTTTACAAAGTGGGTGGAGGCAGAACCTGTTAGCAAGTGTGATGCAGCCACGGCGGTTCAGTTCATCAAAAAGGTGATTTTCCAGTTTGGCTTTCCGCACAGTATTATCACAGATAATGGTACCAATTTGTCCAAAGGTGCTATGAAGGAGTTCTACGAACGGGAGCACATCCGGCTCGACGTTTCATCAGTGGCACATCCACAGTCCAATGGTCAAGCAGAAAGAGCTAATCAAGAGATCTTGAGAGGCATCAAGCCCTGGCTCATGGTTCCTTTGCAGAGAACGCCGGGTTGTTGGGTAGAAGAATTACCATCTGTGTTATGGAGCATCAATACAACACCCAACAGATCAACAGGATACATGCCGTTCTTCATGGTTTATGGAGCGGAGGCGGTTCTCCCCAGTGATATCCGTCATGATTCACCTTGTGTAATGGCTTATATTGAAGCGGACAACGAGACAGCACGGCAAGATGCTTTGGACCGGTTGGATGAAGAGCGTGACATCGCAGCCGCCCGATCGGTGATTTACCAGCAGGATCTTCGTCGTTATCACAGTCGCCGAGTCAGAACCAGAACCTTTCAGGAAGGAGATTTGGTGCTTCGGCTCATCCAAGATCAGACTGATATGCATAAGTTATCCCCACCTTGGGAGGGGTCTTTCGTGGTCAGCAAGAATCTGCACAACGGGTCGTACTATCTGATCGATATTCGAGAGCATAAAGACTCACGTACATCCGAGGAGGAGACTAACAGGTCGTGGAACATAGCTCATCTTCGGCCTTACTATACCTGAGCCATTGGCTATACTTATGTACATATTACGACAATGTATATATTATGATTAAATATAATAAACCGGAACCTCAGCTAAAGCGGGGTATCTGTTCTTTTACATCATGTGAGGTTACACGGAGTTGCTCTAAAGCGGCCTCCGGTTTACCCCTTGAGTTCGCTTTTTAAAAGCATCATGTTATATCACTTGGGGGTTTGGTCGTGTCCGAACCAATACCATGCCTCTTGATAGGCGAAAGCCACCAGATCACTTGGGGACTTGGTCATGTCTGAACCAGTCATGCCTCTTGATCGGCTTAAGGCCACAGAATCACTTGGGGGCTTGGTCGAACCCAAACCATGACCATGCCACTTGATCGGCATAAATGCCACGGTTTCATTTGGGGACCTGGCTGACTAGAACCATAGTTACACCTAACGGGAGCTTGGTCGTGTTCGGCCATGGTAACACCATCTGATCAGCTCAAATAAACCTTTTTTGCAACGTTTTGTCATTGCACTTGATTTACACTTTTCTTTGAAGGGGGGTTTTGCTTTTTATTGCGTTTTTTAAACCGACAAAGTTTTTTAACCAATCAATTGACGGAACACAGTTCACGTCAATCCGGAGACTATTTGCCCAGTTTGATCCTTGTTGTTAACATCCTCTTATGGAGTAACACGGTGTTTATTATAACCCGGCACGGTTTACATGGTAAGCCAGCGTCATATATATACAGGAGCTGTTATCTCCTCCAACAGTGTGGGTTTGCAAAACTCCGCTTCAAGATTGGCCAAGCCAACTTCATGCTCAACGAGGGCAGGTATTATGTATCACAAAATTTTGGTCATATACTTAAGAATTTTTTTTGGATATTTTGACTTCATATATGCAGACATCATATTCCGCCGGACGGTACAACCGCGGTGGCACTTGAAGAGTTTTTTATTGCAGAAGGTGCTTTGGAAAGTTCATCACCACAGGAAGAACAAATTATGCACGAAGGCATATCAACATCAAAAGTATCAGCTAGCCTATTACAAGGCAACACGGTGCCCATAATAATATCATTGTTTTTCGCAAAGGAGAGGCAGTTTCAAAACCGGCTTCCGGTTCAAGCTTGGTCACCAGCCTGGCCTGATGGTTGTGGGTCACCCTGTGCCGCTTCAGCCTCCATTTCTCTACCCAGTGGCTGGAAATCAACAGTTGTCCAGTCTATTCCCATTAATGCTTGAAAAACAGCTTCATCGTGGATCAGCAATGACGGGTCAATATCGGGAGCGTAAGTGTGCTTACGGATTGGAGGGACAAGATTTTCCGACTCATGAATTGGGGCAGCTATCCGCTTGTTCTGATTATCATATTGAGCTTGATAACGAGACAAGTCTGCTTCTTCAGCCAGTTGACAAGCTAGCGGACGCACCTCTCGGTTTATGGCTCGCTGATCCGCTTCACTAAATTCTGACCCATCTTCTTTCAAGCTGGGATAGCCCTGAGCCGCTTCAATAGGATCAAAATCCGGCACCCAGGCTTTTGCCCGCATTAAGGCATTGATCGCACCGGTTCGAGCAGCAGATTTCTTCAGCTCTTCAACCCGGGCGAGAAGCACCGACAGTTTCATCAGGGTATCTTGAATCAAAGTGGGCGCCGGTTTGTTGTGAGATGCGGTACAGATGATCCGCTGTGCGCAAGTATACAGCTGTTCGACCAACGTGTAGACGGCCTTCAATGTTTTCCGCACATCTGAACCCAAATGACCAGTGCGTGTCCCTGAAATATCATAAGGGTTAAACTGGAAGCTCTGTAAGAAGTCCGAGTCAATTCAAAAGTCAAAATGGCTTACCAAAGATAGCAGTGGTCATAGTATGCACGTGCCGCTTTATACTGGTCAATTCATCCGCCACCGGTTTTAGTGCAGCCTCGGCATCCTCTGCTCGTTTGATTAAAGTGGACTTTTCAGTGGCCCAATCCGCCTGTTTCTTCTTGAAGCTCTCCTTAAGCTGCTCCATGGCGCTTAAAGCGCTGACTAATTCCTCTTTTGCTTTGGAGGTTTCAGCTTGTTGGGTTTTCAGGTTTTCTTGGAGGTCGGCTATTTGGTTTTCTTTCGTCTTCAGCTCAGCCTGCATGCAGACAGTTATATGCTTCAACAAAACGGTACAAGGATTGAAGTACCAGCCACATAACAAGTTATGCACTTGGCACTTGGGGGCTAATGCATATTCGATCTTCATCTTTCAATTGTTTACAAAGTCCCAAGATCAATACAAGTATTCAACTTGGCACTTGGGGGCTAATGGCTATTTGCTCGTATATATTTTGATGCGGCAATTTCAATTACTTAAAGTACCGGTTTAACTACGCTAAGTTGAACCGGCCCTTGGGGGCTACATTAGCGAATTTCAAAGCATCAAGATTTATATTAGTAAGTCCCGGTTTGAAAGAATATTACAAACCGGCCCTTGGGGGCTAGGAGAGTCAGCAAGAATGGAAGCATACAAGCAGGAAGGAGCATATGGAAGTTACCTCATATTTATCTTTCATCATATTAACCAGACTGGCTTCATAGTCGCGACTGGTATACAACCGGTTTAGATAGCTGGAATGGATATCTTGGGCGTTCAGAGCAGCATAAGTCGTCAGATCAGCGTTCCACTTGCCTTTACCAAAGGCAGCAAATTCTTCCTTGGCAGAATGTTTGGATAAAGCGACAGGATTGCTTGGCTCAGTATGGCCAGTGCCAGTAATGACAACCTCATCATCCTGGGTACCGCCGGTTTGCACTGGGGCTGTTGGCTTGTTAGTAGGTTTTGCTGGACCGGTGGAGCTTTCAATCCGGATGGAACCTGTGGGCTGATTGACAGGACCTGAGGCATCAGTAGGTCTCTCTTCAGCAATAAGATCATCGTCTTGCTGCGGTGGATCGTTGGGTATATCCTCAGGAATAGCCGCTTCAAGATTGGGTGTCTTGCCTGGTTCAAGAACGACATCTTCTTCGGCCGCTTTGTCCAGGCGCGCCTTCTTGCTTGGCCTAGGTTTGGCCCTGAGAAGAATAACAAAATCAAATACAGCATATGTTCTAAGGCGATGTACTGTAAACATCACAATAAGTATAGCTTACCCAAGCACCATTTTGAGCGGTGGGAGCTGAGTAGCCGATGACTCGCCAGAAGATGAGTGGGAAGTAACCTGGTAATCGGAGTCAGACAGATTAAGAGGTTGACGAAAGCAGCCCGCTTTAGGACAAGCACTGACAAGCAAATTAGAGACCTCTGAATGGCATTTCCGAACTGGACTGTTCGGTAAACCGGCGGAGGTAACTACCTGGCCGTTGTGCCGGGTTGTGCGACGAGCTTCGTGTTGTTGGGTCTTCATAAGAAATTTAGGATCCAAATAAGCAAGAGGATGAGAAAATTTAACTTTCCGGTTTGCCTGACGGATTTTTTGTGAAGGCAAAGTTTCTGAATCGGAAGAGAGAATAATTACCTCTGCAACATCCGTGTGGCTGGCTTCGGCATCATCCTGACAAATATCATCATCAATAAGACGCATGAAAAATAAACCAAGTGAGTCAAGCTCTACCTCAAAGTCTGGATTATCCACATCATCATCAGGGGCCGGATTAGAAGATGCAGTGGTTCTTTTCCTGTGGGCAGTCTTCTTCACAGCTTTAGTCTTTTGCCGAGTTGCTCTTTCCGGTTTGTCTGGTTTTTCTGGTTTCTCCTGCGGCAGTTTCTTGCTCCAAAACGGATCATTGCCCTGATTACACAGACACTGATATTAAACAAAGACCAGATATATCATTAACAGATTCAGCAAAAAGAAAAATCAAAGTCTTACAGCTGGCGGTTTGTTGGTGGCACAGAAGGGAAGCAGGCTGTTTCTAGCACAGACGTGTTGCGGTTCATTCAGCATCTTATTCACAGCCTCTGTGATTTCTTCATCGGTGAGCTGGATTTTGGAATGTCGCAGTGGGTCATCAACACTGCCAGTATACTCGCACATCAAACCGGAGCGCTGACTAAGGGGCAATATGCTCCATGATATCCAACAGCGAGCGAGATCAACCCCTGTTAAACCATTGTCCATAAAGGCTCTGAGCTTTGACAGTTGAGGAGCATATTTGCTTCTCTCCTGTGCAGTCAATCTTTGTGGAAAAGGGTGTGTATTGCTGAGCCGCTCCGGACGAAAGCCAGGCAAGGGATTCTCACCAGCAGGGGAGGTGTCTTTGCAGTAGAACCATGTCTGATTCCATTCTTTGGGGTGGCTATGCAGTTTAGCGTGAAGGTATGTGACATCTTTCCTTTTCTGAATCGCCACGCCACCCAGCTCCGTATTGGAGCCGTCAGTAAACTCAGTACGGCGGTTTAGATGGAAAAGGTCTCTGAACAATTCCACTGTGGGTTCCTCTTGAAAGAACAATTCACAAAGCACTTGGAAGTGACACATATTTGTAACAGAGTTGGGGCCAGTATCTTGTGGATGGAGCTGGAAATCGGCTAAAACATCCCGGTAAAATTTAGAACCGGGCGGCTTAAAGCCCCGGGCTAAGTGATCTACGAAAACAACCTCTCCTTCTCGAGGTGTGGGAGGGCATTCTTTGCCAGGAGCCCTCCAATGGATGGTATCTTTGCTGCCTAAAGCGCCAATCAGGACTAAATCATCCAGTTGAGCCTCTGTGACGCGAGAAGGAACCCAATTGCACTCATACACTTGCTTGGCCATGATGGAATCTACAAGGTAGAAGATCCCGGTTCAAAAATGCATTTGATCAAGATACATTGGTATGGGCACTGTTAAACCAGAGACAGAACTATCTGAACCGGAGTTTTATGAAGCAACAAGCATCTGGCGGTTCAATAAGGGGACTAATGGCATATACCGGTTTGGAAAAAAATTCTATAAGGTTAAACCACCTGATCTAAGCATTGCGGATGGACAAGTACACAGAAACAGGTTTCACAAGATTTCCTTATAGCATTGGATCTGAAGAAAGTTCAGAAAAGAGATAAATACTTAGAGGTTCAAAGGAGCAGTACCGAACCAATGAGCAAAACGTTCATATAGATCTATGGTTTTGAGATGCATAAGTGAAGGCGAAGGTCAAACAACTATCATTGCACAGAGTAAAGATTTGCGGATTCATCTAAAGATCTATCGTATGAGCAAGAGGCAGACGATGAATACTGAAGAACTGTGAAACCCTAAAACAGATCTGCAGGGGAAAGGATAGAAGGTTTACCGGAGCTGAGGAAGACGCGGAAGGTTGCCGCGATGCTCTGGTGCGACCAGGTTGATGCAGCGGCCAAGGTTGAGGCAGAGGTCGATGGTGGCGGCGGAGCTCTGAAGCCGGGCGATGCGAGGAAGACGAAGCAGAAGGGGAAGAAGGGAAAGAGAAAGGAAATGACCCTTCGGTCCTATTTATAAGGCAAAAAGACATGTGTCAGGCGCGACAATCAAGGGGCCACGAAACGGAGCTGTTGCCTCGATTTCTGCAGATATATTAAATAAAGAAGCATAATGGATATCTTCGTTATGACAGGTGACGTCACTCCGGTTTACAGTAATCAGAGAAGATGACATCATGGCGGTTTACCAATTTATGAGAAGACGTTGAAGATGAAGTTTTTGTTAAAGGATTGACATGAACCCGTTCAAATCAATCTGGGGCCTAATGTTGGGGATATTACTGCTGGGCGTAAATCGGCCTATCTGGGCCGGGTCAACTTCATCAGTAGTTCCAGAAGTGATAAAGCCCAAGAAGGCAGATGAGGGCCTAAGGCCCGTCGCCGGTTCAAGACTTGTAACTGTAAACCGGAATTTGTATATAAACTTGTATTGTAAGTTAGGAATAAGGAGAGACCAACCCGGATACGAATATCGACCGGTGTTGGGACTCTGTGAACCGACAGGTGTCACCCGTGTATATAAGGGGACGACCCGGCGGCGGTTCAAGGACAACAGACAACAACTCGAGACATAGGCGAAGCTTGTTTGCTCCCTAGTCATCGAAACCCCATCAATTCCATCACAACTACACGTAGGCTTTACCTTCATTGAAGGGGCCGAACTAGTATAAACTCTCTTGCATCCCTGTGTCCGCTTTAACCCCTTCAAGCTAACCCATCGCGATGGCTCCACGACTAAGTCCTTTCTCTAGGACATCTGCCGTGACAAAACCACGACAACGTGGGATGACGGGTCAACGGGCACAGGCGCTGCTCATGGTCTTCGTTCACCTCGTGTGGGCAAAGCAGCAGGGGAAAAAAATCAGCCGGCGGCGCGAGATCCGGCGTGAAGGACGACGGAGCATGGCCGGCAACGGGCGGATGCAGGCGAGGGTGGTCAGATCCGCACGTGGGGAGTCCGTTTTGGTGGCAGAGGAGCTCAGCGGCGTCGGCAGCGGGAGTCCATGCTTCGGGCGCTGTCGAGGCGGCTGGCCGCGCAAGAAGACGAGGATAGCGGGGTTCAGAGGAGGACGAAGCCACCAAGTCTTGCCAAGGTGCGGCGGCGCTGGAGACAGGGACTTGCAGCGCGCGATCCTGGCGACGGGACAGAAGGGGCGCGAGCGGCCTTGACGGCGGGGCCATGGTGTGGTGCTCGGGACCGGACGGCGCTCCTGGTTGGGGACGAGGAGGTCCTCGAAGCAGAGGCGCGGGCGGTCGGTGGCGTGAACGTGCAAGGCGGCGGGGCACGCTCGGTTCTCACGATCCATTCAGGAGCGACCAGAGGAGGGAAGAGGAGGCACGGCCGATCGTGCTCGAGCAGACGGGCGGTGACGAGGCAAGGCGGTGGTGGTCGTAGGCGAAGAGAGGAGCTCAGGGATCGAAGCAGGAGGAGGGGATCTGGGGGGACGAAGCTGGTTGGTTCGGCGCTGAAAACGAAGGGAGTGGCGGCGGCGCTAAGTAGGATCCCTAGAAATTAGGGATTTGGTCTCGGTTTAGACTAGTTTATATAGCGGGTAGGTTAGACTAGGGGCTATCTCGTCCCTCCGATCGTAATTGGACGGACGGAAAAAAATATGTTAGGAAGTCCTAATAAGAAAACGGAGACGTTTTGTAGATGTTCGAGGATGTTCCGGACCCAACGGTGACGACTGCTCGGGTCGGGTCCGGGACAATTTTCGGACGCGCGCGAGGGCCGCGGGCTGACGAGAGAGGTTAGGTTGGGCCTGGTGGTGGGCTGTGCAGAAAACCTCAGGCGGAGAGAAGAGAAGAGAGAGAGAGAGAGAGAGAGAGAGAGAGAGAGAGAGAGAGAGAGAGAGAGAGAGAGAGAGAGAGAGAGAGACCCGGCAGCGGTTTCCGGAGACCGAAAACGTCCGACGAAAAAACCGGCTACTATTGCCGCTATAGTTATCTGTAGGGGCGTCAAACGGACTCCGAATGCAATGAAACTTGACAGGCGTCCTACCTACACTATAATAAGACCACACGCCAAATTTCAACCCATTCCGAGAACATCTTCCGGCCACTTATAAAATACTATTTCGGACGTGCCGCGGGCGCGTGCAAGTGTGTCTGGGCTGAGAACAGAAAACAGACGGAATTGGGGGAACCCGGACGAATGCAAGTTTTGAAAACATGATGATGCAATGCACATGATGACATGACAAGATGCAACACGCAAGCAAAAGACAAGGCAACAACAACGAATAACTGGAGGACACCTGGCACATCGGTCTCGGGGCGTTACAAAATCGGTGTACCCAGTTGGCAAGATAGCTCTAGAGGTTGCTTTTGGAGATGATGTTGATTCAAGATCAGAGACATTGACTTTTGAAGTGGTGAAAATCAAGAGTACATATCATGCCATGTTTGGACGGCCGGCTTATGCTAAGTTCATGGCAAGGCCCTGTTATGTTTATCTGCAGCTTAAGATGCCAGGTCATAAGGGGACAATCACAGTACATGGGAGCAGGAAGATTGCTTTGGAATGTGAAGAAGCTGACGCGGCTTATGCTGAGTCGGTTTGTGCAATGGAGGAGCTGAAGTTCTATAAGGACAATGTTGATCCGGCAGATATGACTTCTCTGAAAAAGCCAACTACAGAGCATGATCCAGCTTTGAAGTTTAAATCGGTTGAGGAGACTAAGCTAGTTGACTTTGTTCCTCGCAATTCATCCTGTAGCGACCAGACCTCAAACAGTCTGATCTCTGTGCATCAGTGTCATCCCTGGATCAGTAATGCTGACACGCACAATACTTGAGGATTTATAACAGAGTAGCAATCACACACTCATTACATCAAATGTCTCAAAAGAGAACTTATTACAATAAATATGGCTTAAGGCCATCTAATACGATAACAGCGGAAGGCTTGGAAGATAAAGTGAGTCCATCAACTCCAACGGCATCACTGAGTGAAAGACCACGACCTAAGGCTCCTTACTCGTCATGTGAAAAGTCTGCAACATGAACGTTGCAGCCCGAAAACGGGCCAGCACATGGAATATGCTAGCAATGTAACACAAGAGAGTACTGAACAGAATAATGCTATCACTACATGCATATTTGGCTGGTGGAGGCTGTATGGTTAATATGTTTTGCGGAAAGCCAATTTTTCCCTACAACAAAGGAATAAATTTTATTTAACTATCATGGTGGTTGTTAAACATTGAGAAGGTTCACCCAACTCAATCCCAATTAAGCATCATCATTAAACCCAATAAAATTATATTAAGAGTGATGAGATCCACATGATAATCCAAGAACTCGATACTCAAGATGTCCATAACCGGGGACACAGCTAACCATGATTAGTTTGTACACTCTACAGAGGTTTGTGCACTTTTCCCCACAAGACTCGATCTCCTCCGTTGGATTTATCGCACTACATACTGTTTGACAAACGGATGACCGAGACACAGTCTTTCCGAAGAGGTCCCCTTAACCGATAGATAGGCATGTACACCTACAATCCCCTACATCTGCTAGCCCATCATGGAAATGTTTCCCACAACTTACACAACTATGCCAGAGCCCATACTGGCATGTGGCTGCACACGGAAGTTTCTAGCATGAATAATCTTATGATCCCTTTGAGCCTGGGTGGCAGTCCATAGGAGAATCACACGGTACCCCGGGATTCCCAAAAATACAGGCAACACTAGGTTCCCCAGGTGCCTCAATCCACCCAGATGTGTATTAAAGTTGCCACCTTAAGTTAACCAGTAATTAACAATACTCACATCTATCATGAATACACTCAAACCCAAACCACGTCTACGAGCACAGCATAGCAATATAAGCAACGTAGAAGTATCTCCCAAAGGTTTGGTAATAAACAGGACAATAGGTACTACCTCATCTACTTCCCATAACCCACAATTTAATCAGATCCTACCCATGCAATTGTTTGAGGATTGATCTAATGCAATAAAACTGGGTAGTAAAGAGGTATGATCAAAGTGTTACTTGCCTTGTTGATGATCCGTGAAACCTAGAGACTCGTAGTAGCACGCTTCGCACTCCGGGTACTCTATCGCAATCAAACAAGCATACAATAAGCAATCAAGCAAAGATTCACGGGAAAAACTCAAATAAGATGATCTAACCAGAAAGTTTAACTTAAGAACTCCGGTTTGCAAAAGGAATCAAAACAAACGAAGCAACAAAACTCAAACTGCGAAAGAAACAAGCTTCGATTACTAATCTGGACTAAAGTCAAATTTTACAGTAGCAAAAACTTGTTTAAGTTGATTAAACAGAAAGAGGGCTTCAAGACGAAACTCTAGGCACTTGAATCGCCTAATTCCGATAAACGAGCGAAAAGATAAACTAAAACGAAAATCGGGTTAGAAATCGCGATCGCAAATAATCGCAAAAAAACCGAGAAAAAGGAAAACTGACGAAGAGGCTAATGAACGAACGTTCGCTGTCTGCGGCTAACGGGCGAAAACCATTTGTTAAAACAAACGTATGGATGAACGTCCGCTATTTAACCGAACCAAAAAAACCAAAATTAGGGTTTATAAAAAACGAACGGTTTTAAAAGAAAAACCGACGGCTACCTCGAACTCCGGCGGGCGACGGCGGCGACGGTGGGGCAGGACGACGGCGGGGTGGGCTGCGGTGGGCTGCGGTGGGGGCAGGGGCGCTTATAAGGAGTGGGCCTGGGAGGAGTCCGGGCCGGATACGGCCCGTAGGTCGGTTTCCTTGTTTAAAAAAAATAAATTCCGCTCAGAAAAATGAATAAAAGAAATACTAAACGGATTCCAAAAATCCTGAAATAAATTTTCACCATCCTCTAAAAATCTAACGGACAAGGTGAACATTTATTTGGGACTATAATGCAATTTTGAAAAACGCATATTTTTCCTAATTCAAATAAAATAGCGATAAAACTCCGAATAAAATTCTTATTTGATTTTAATATTAAATATCCAATATTTCTTTATTTTGAGGAAGTCATTTTATCCTCTCTCTTTTATTTTTATAAAATAAATATTCGAAGAGAAAATAATTAAAATCAAACGATCCTCTTTTCAAAATTTGAGAAAACTCAAATATGAAAATAACGAAATCCCCAACTCTCTCCGTGGGTCCTTGAGTTGCGTAGAATTTCTAGGATCAAGCCAAAATGCAATAAAATATGATATGCAATGATGACCTAAAGTATAACATTCCAAATTGAAAATTTGGGATGTTACAAACCTACCCCCCTTAAGATGAATCTCGCCCTCGAGATTCGGGTTGGCTAGAAAATAGGTGAGGGTGATCTTTCCATAGGTCTTCCTCTCGTTCCCAGGTGGCTTCATCTTCAGTATGGTGGCTCCACTGAACTTTATAGAACTTGATAACCTTGTTGCGTGTAACTCATCTGGCAAACTCGAGAATCTTGACTGGTTTCTCCTCGTAGGTCAACTCGCTATCCAACTGAATCGCTTCCAGTGGCACTGTATCTCTCAGAGGGATATCAGCCATCTCTGTGTGGCACTTCTTCAACTGAGAAACGTGGAACACATCATGAACTCCTGACAATCCTTCGGGCTGTTCCAACTTGTAAGCGACTTCTCCCATAAGTTCCAAAACTTTGTATGGTCCCACAAAACGTGGTGCTAACTTTCCCTTAACTCCAAAACGCTTCACTCCTCAAAGTGGTGATACACGAAGATACACTCTGTCTCCGACTTCGTAAACTGTCTCCTTGCGTTTAGAATCCACATAACTCTTCTGCCTAGACTGGGCTACCTTGAGTCTATCGCGAATCAGCTTAACCTTCTCTTCAGACTCTTTAATCAAATCTGGTCCAAACAACTGTCGGTCTCCAACTTCATCCCACAACAACGCTGTCCTGCACCTCCTTCCGTACAATGCTTCAAAAGGGGCCATCTTCAAACTGGCTTGATAGCTATTGTTGTAAGAGAACTCTGCGTACGGCAAATTATCGTCCCAACTAGATCCATAGTCTAGTGCACAAGCTCTCAACATGTCCTCCAAAATCTGATTGACTCTCTTGGTCTGTCCATCTGTCTGCGGGTGAAAAGCTGTACTGAACTCTAGCCTGGTTCCCAAAGTTTCATGCAACTGATTCCAAAATTTTGAGGTAAACTGGGTTCCTCTATCTGATACAATGGTCCTCGTAATTCCATGCAGACATACGATCCTGGTCATGTATATCTTTGCCAACTTAGCACTGGTGTAAGTGGTCTTCACTGGGATGAAATGAGCTACTTTCGTCAAACGATCGACTACAACCCATATCGAGTCATAGCCTTAATGAGTCTTGGGCAATCCTGTGATAAAATCCATGCCTAGCTTGTCCCACTTCCATTCGGGTATCGATAATGGTTGTAGCAATCCTGCTGGCTTCTCATGCTCTGCCTTCACTCTCTGACATACATCACAAACTGCTACATACTTCGCAATATCCTTCTTCATTCCAGTCCACCAGAAACTATCCTTGAAATCCAGGTACATTTTAGTATTTCCTGGGTGAATCGAATATGGCGAATCATGGGCCTCCTGCAAAATCAGCTTCCTGATCTCCTGATCATTTGGTACATATACGCGGTCCTCGAACCATAAGGTATCGTGTTCATCCTCACGAAATCCTTTAGCCTTTCCTTTGCTCATCCTTTCCTTTATCTCGGCAATCTCCTTGTCCGTATTCTGAGCTTCTCTGATCTTATCCATCAAAGTGGACCGAATCTCCAATGCTGCTACATAGCCTCTCGGAACTATCTCCAAACATAGCTTGCGAAGATCCTCTGCTAACTCCTTGGGTAACTCTCCGGTCATGAGTGTATTGACATGACTCTTGCGGCTCAACGCATCGGCTACTACGTTAGCCTTTCCGAGATGATAGTGCACTTCATATCATAATCCTTAATTAGTTCCAACCATCTCCTCTGCCTGAGATTCAACTCCTTCTGCGTGAAGATATACTTCAAACTCTTGTGATCTGTGTATACCTCACAATGATTTCCGATGAGAAAATGTCTCCATGTATTCAACGCATGCACTACTGCTGCTAACTCCAAATCATGCGTAGCATAACTTAACTCATGGGGTTTAAGCTGTCGTGAGGCATATGAAACAACTCTTCCTTCCTGCATAAGTACGGCTCCAAGTCCTCGACGAGAAGTGTCGCAATACACTTCATAATCCTTGCGTTGATCTGGCAGAATCAACACTGGTGATGTAACCAAGCGTTTCTTCAACTCCTGACAACTGGCCTCACATTCCTCGATACATTTGAACTTGGTGTCCTTCTTTAACAACTCCGTCATAGGCTTTGCAATCTTCGAGAAATTCTCAATGAACCTCCGGTAGTATCCTGTGAATCCAAGAAAACTCCAGATCTCTCCAACTGACGTGGGTGCCTCCCGTTTTGTCACAGTGACAACTTTGGTGGGGTCTACCGCTATTCCTTCTCCGGATATAACATGTCCAAGGAATCCAACTTCCTTCAACCAAAACTCACACTTGCTGAACTTGGCGTATAGCTGATGTTCTCTGAGCTTCCCAAGTACCAAACGCAAATGCTGCTTATGCTCTTCTTCATTCTTTGAGTAGACCAAAATATCATCAATGAACACCACAACAAACTTATCCAAAAACTCCATAAACACCTTGTTCATAATGTTCATAAAGTAGGCAGGTGCGTTAGTCAGGCCAAATGACATAACGGTATACTCGTATAGCCCGTACCTCGTGGTAAAAGCTGTCTTAGGTATATCCTGCTCTCGAATCTTCAGCTGGTGGTACCCTGATCGCAAATCGATCTTGGAAAACACCTTAGCTCCTTGTAGCTGATCAAACAAATCATTGATCATCGGCAGTGGGTACTTGTTCTTGATCGTCACTTCATTCAATCCTCGGTAATCAACAACCATCCTCAATAATCCATCCTTCTTCTCCACTAGAAGTACTGGTGATCCCTAAGGTGACGAGCTTGGGGGAATATATCCTTTATCCAGTAACTCCTTAATATGCTTCTTAATTTCCTCTAAATCCTATGCGAGCATCCTATACGGTCTCTTAGATATTGGCCCTGTGCCTGGCAAAAGCTCAATCAAAAACTCGATGTCTCTATCTGGTGGCATGCCTGGCAATTCTTCTGGAAATACATCCGGGAAATCCTTCACCACTGGTACTACCTCCTGTACAACTCCTGATAAGGAATTTACTTGCGTCCTATTCGGCACATGCCGGGATACATACTTGATCCTTCTTCCTTCTGGGGTGGTGAGTAAAATCGTCTTACTGGCGCAATTGATGTTTCCGCCATACATCGATAGCCAATCCATACCCAGAATCACATCCAAACCTTGCGACTCCAAAATTATCAAGTCTGAGGGGAAAACATGCCTACCTATGGTCAATGGTATCTGAAAACATCCTTGGCTTGCCATATACTCTGCTCCTGGCGAGCTCACTAACATAGTTGTACTAAGAACTTTGGTGGGCAGTTTATACTTATCCACAAATCCCCTCGATATGTATGAATGTGATGCACCAGTATCAAAAAGAACGACTGAAGTAAATGACTTAACCAAAAAATTACCTATTACTGCATCTGGCTGGGCTTCAACCTCCTCCACGTTAACGTGGTTCACTTGTCCCATGTTGAAAGGGTTGGGCTTCTTCCCAGAACTTCCATTGTCGTTTCCATTCTTAGCTTCAGGGCATTCATTGGCATAATGTCCGGTCTTCTGGCACTTGTAGCAAGTAACGTGTCTTAGATCTTTCTCGGCGAGCGTTGCTGGGTTGGAACAGTTCTGTCTATTACTTCCTCCATTACCATTTCCATTCTTGGAGCCACTATGGTTGTGCGAACTTCCTCCAGTGTGATTGTGACCTCCATGGTTATGTTGTAGGGGTCCTCCCGAGTTCAGGGTGAAACGGGGTCTCTGCTGAGCTCCAGAATTATACTTCCCTTGTGCATACTTCCTCTTGCGGTTGTTAATCTGCTGTTGCTTCCCTTCAAGCATGAGAGCTCTATCTACCAACTGTTGGTAGTTATTAAAGGTTGCTACCATCAACTGCATACTCAGCTCATCATTCAGTCCTTCCAGAAACTTCTCCTGTTTAGCTGCATCCGTAGCAACGTCATCTGGGGCATAA
Organism: Triticum urartu; assembly: GCF_003073215.2. Taxonomy (NCBI): domain Eukaryota; kingdom Viridiplantae; phylum Streptophyta; class Magnoliopsida; order Poales; family Poaceae; genus Triticum; species Triticum urartu. Next base: position 468,441,113 of record NC_053026.1, on the reverse strand, counting down.
CATGCTAGCTTGCTAAAGTCATCCACATACTGGCCAACGATGCGTCCTCCTTGGCGTAAGTTGCGAAACTCACGCTTCTTCATGGCCATAGCTCCTGCTGATACATGGGCAGTGCGAAAGGCCTGCTGGAACTGGTCCCATGTAACATTGGCTATAGGAAAAGTGGTTGTGTAATTCTCCCACCATGAGGCTGTTGGTCCATCCAATTGGTGCGCGGCAAAACGCACCTTCTCCGCATCTGTGCATACTGCAGTGGTTAACTCCCTTCCAATCCTGCGGAGCCAATCTTCTATAACTATCGGCTCGGTGCTGCTGGAAAACACTGGTGGTTGCAACCTTAGAAAACGGGCTAAGTTGTCAACTGGGGGTGGTGGTGGTGGGTTGTTGTTGTTGTTGCCTTGGTTCTAAACTAACAAGTGCATTAAGGCATTCTGCTGGTGGATCAACTGAGTGAGCTCTGATACGTCTCCAACGTATCTATAATTTTTTATTGCTCCATGCTATATTATCTACTGTTTTGGACATTATTAGGCTTTATTATCCACTTTTATATTATTTTTGGGACAAACCTATTAACCGGAGGCCCAGCCCAGAATTGCTGTTTTTTTGCCTATTTTAGGGTTTCGAAGAAAAGGGATATCAAACGGAGTCCAAACGGAATGAAACCTTCGGGAACGTGATTTTCTCACCGAACAAGATCCAGGAGACTTGGGCCCTACTTCAAGCAACCAACAGGGAGGCCACGAGGTAGGGGGCGCGCCTACCCCTCCCAAGCGCGCCCTCCACCCTCGTGGGCCCCCTGTTGCTCCACCGACGTACTTCTTCCTCCTATATATACCTATGTACCCCCAAACGATCAGATACGGAGCCAAAACCCTAATTCCACCGCCGTAACTTTCTGTATCCACAAGATCCCATCTTGGGGCCTGTTCCAGAGCTCCGCCGGAGGGGGCATCGATCACAGAGGGCTTCTACATCAACACCATAGCCTCTTCGATGAAGTGTGAGTAGTTTACCTCAGACCTACGGGTCCATAGTTATTAGCTAGATGGCTTCTTCTTCTCGTTTTGGTTCTCAATACAAAGTTCTCCCCCTCCCTTGTGGAGATCTATTCGATGTAATCTTGTTTTGCGGTGTGTTTGTTGAGACCGATGAATTGTGGGTTTACGATCAAGTTTATCTATGAACAATATTTGAATCTTCTCTGAATTCTTTTATGTATGATTGGTTATCTTTGCAAGTCTCTTTGAATTATCAGTTTGGTTTGGCCTACTAGATTGATCTTTCTTGCAATGGGAGAAGTGCTTAGCTTTGGGTTCAATCTTGCGGTGTCCTTTCCCAGTCACAGTAGGGGCAGCAAGGCACGTATTGTATTGTTGCCATCGAGGATAACAAGATGGGTTTTTTATCATATTGCATGAATTTATCCCTCTACATCATGTTATCTTGCTTAAGGCGTTACTCTGTTCTTATGAACTTAATACTCTAGATGCATGTTGGATAGCGGTCGATGTGTGGAGTAATAGTAGTAGATGCAGGCAGGAGTCGGTCTACTTTTCTTGGACGTGATGCCTATATACATGACCATACCTAGATATTCTCATAACTATGCTCAATTATGTCAATTCCTCAACAGTAATTCGTTCACCCACCGTAAAATATCTATGCTCTTGAGAGAAGCCACTAGTGAAACCTATGGCCCTCGGGTCTATCTTCCATCATATTAATCTTCCAATACTTAGTTATTTTCATTGCCTTTTATTTTACTTTGCATCTGTATCATAAAATACCAAAAATATTATCTTATCATATATATCAGATCTCACTCTCGTAAGTGACCGTGTAGGGATTGGCAACCCCTTATCGCATTGGTTGCAAGGATTTATTTGTTTTGTGGAGGTGTGAGGAACTCGCGCGTAGCCTCCTACTGGATTGATACCTTGGTTCTCAAAAACTAAGGGAAATACTTACGCTACTTTGTTGCATCACCCTTTCCTCTTCAAGGGAAAACCAACGCAGTGCTCAAGAGGTAGAAGGATTTCTGGCGCCGTTGCCGGGGAGGTCTACGCAAAAGTCAACATACCAAGTACCCATCACAAACCCTTATCTCCCACATTACATTATTTGCCATTTGCCTCTCGTTTTCCTCTCCCCCACTTCACCCTTGTTGTTTTATTCGCCCTCTCTCTCTATCCTCCCTCTCTTTCTCTATTTGCCTCTTTTTGCCCGTTTCTTGTTTGCTTGTGTGTTGGATTGCTTGCTTGTCATGATGGCTCAAGATAACACTAAATTGTATGACTTTACCAATACCAACAATAATGATTTTATTAGCACTCCGATTGCTCCTCTTACCAATGCTGAATCTTGTGAAATTAATGCTGCCTTGCTGAATCTTGTCATGAAAGATCCGTTTTCCGGCCTTCCTAGTGAAGATGCCGCTACTCATCTAAATAGCTTCGTTGATTTGTGTGATATGCAAAAGAAGAAGGATGTTGATAATGATATTGTTAAATTGAAGCTATTTCCTTTTTCGCTTAGAGATCGTCTTTGCGTAAAAGTAGTATTGATTCTTGGAATAAGTGCAAAGATGCTTTTATCTCTAAGTATTTTCCTCTCGCTAAGATCATCTCTCTTAGAAACGATATTATGAATTTTAAGCAACTTGATCATGAACATGTTGCACAAGCTTGGGAGAGGATGATTATACAAAAAAATTATGCCGGATTGAATTTTGCTTCTAGAAATATTTTAGATTCGGCCGCGGGAAATTAATGATGCTTTTATGGAAATCACTTTTGGAGAAGCTACTAAACTCCTAGATAATATTATGGTTAATTATTCTCAATGGCACACTGAAAGATCTACTAATAAGAAAGTGCATGCGATAGAAGAAATTAATGTTTTGAGTGGAAAGATGGATGAACTTATGAAACTGTTTGCTAATAAAAGTGTTTCTTCTGATCCTAATGATATGCCTTTGTCTACTTTGATTGAGAATAATAATGAATCTATGGATGTGAATTTTGTTGGTAGGAATAATTTTGGTAACAACGCGTATAGAGGAAACTTTAATCCTAGGCCTTATCCTAGCAATTCCTCTAATAATTATGGTAATTCCTACAACAATTCTTATGGAAATTATAATAAGATGCCCTCTGATTTTGAATCTAATATTAAAGAATTTATTACTTCGCAAAAGAATTCCAATGCTTTGATTGAAGAGAAATTGCTTAAGATTGATGAGTTGGCTAGGAACGTTGATAGAATTTCTCTTGATGTTGATTCTTTGAAACTTATATCTATTCCACCTAAGCATGATATCAATGAGTCTCTCAAAGCCATGAGAATTTTCATTGATGAGTGCAAAGAAAGAACCGCTAGGATGCGTGCTAAGAAAGATTCCTTTATAAGAGCGTGTTCTTCTAGTTTCCATGAAAATAAAGATGAAGATCTAAAAGTTATTGATGTGTCCCCTATTAAATCTTTCTTTTGCAATATGAATCTTGATAATGATGGGACTGAATATGATCCACCTTTACCTAGAAGGCGTTCTAAAAATTCGGAGTTTTTAGATCTTGATAAGAAATTTGATAAAAGTGGGATTGAAGAGATCAAAACTCTAGATGTTAATGAACCTACTATTTTGGATTTCAAGGAATTTAATAATGATAATTTCTCTTTAATAGATTGTATTTCCTTGTTGCAATCCGTGCTAAATTCTCCTCATTCTTATAGCCAAAATAAAGCTTTTACCAAACATATCGTTGATGCTTTGATGCAATCTTATGAAGAAAAACTTGAGTTGGAAGTTTCTATACCTAGAAAACTTTATGATGCGTGGGAACCTACTATTAAAATTAAAATTAAAGATCATGAATTCTATGCTTTGTGTGATTTGGGTGCTAGTGTTTCCACGATTCCAAAGACTTTGTGTGATTTGTTAGGTTTCCGTGATTTTGATGATTGCTCTCTCAACTTGCACCTTGCGGATTCCACTATTAAGAAACCTATGGGAAGAATTAATGATTTTCTTATTGTTGCAAATAGGAATTATGTGCCCATAAATTTTATTGTTCTTGACATCGATTGCAATCCTTCATGTCCTATTATTCTTGGTAGACCTTTCCTTAGAATGATTGGTGCAATTATTGATATGAAGGAAGGAAATATTAGATTCCAACTTCTGTTAAGGAAAGGCATGGAACACTTTCCTAGAAAGAAAATTGAATTACCTTATGAATCTATTATGAGAGCCACTTATGGATTGCCTACCAAAGATGGCAATACCTAGATCTATCCTTGCTTTCTATGCCTAGCTAGGGGCGTTAAACGATAGTGCTTGTTGGGAGGAGAAGGAAATATGCCCTAGAGGCAATAATAAAGTTATTATTTATTTCCTTATATCACGATAAATGTTTATTATTCATGCTAGAATTGTATTAACCGGAAACATAATACATGTGTGAATACATAGACAAACAGAGTGTCACTAGTATGCCTCTACTTGACTAGCTCGTTAATCGAAGATGGTTATGTTTCCTAACCATGAACAAAAGAGTTGTTATTTGATTAACGGGATCACATCATTAGAAGAATGATGTGATTGACATGACCCATTCCATTAGCTTAGCACCCGATCGTTTAGTATGTTGCTATTGCTTTCTTCATGACTTATACATGTTCCTATGACTATGAGATTATGCAACTCCCGTTTGCCGGAGGAACACTTTGTGTGCTACCAAACGTCACAACGTAACTGGGTGATTATAAAGGAGCTCTACAGGTGTCTCCAAAGGTACATGTTTGGTTGGCGTATTTCGAGATTAGGATTTGTCACTCCGATTGTCGGAGAGGTATCTCTGGGCCCTCTCGGTAATGCACATCACATAAGCCTTGCAAGCATTGCAACTAATGAGTTAGTTGTGAGATGATGTATTACGGAACGAGTAAAGAGACTTGCCGGTAACGATATTGAACTAGGTATTAAGATACCGACGATCGAATCTCGGGCAAGTAACATACCGATGACAAAGGGAACAACGTATGTTGTTATGCGGTCTGACCGATAAAGATCTTCGTAGAATATGTGGGAGCCAATATGAGCATCCAGGTTACGCTATTGGTTATTGACTAGAGATGTGTCTCGGTCATGTCTACATTGTTCTCGAACCCGTAGGGTCCGCACGCTTAAGGTTTCGATGACAGTTTATGAGTTTTGATGTACCGAAGGAGTTCGGAATCCCGGATGAGATCGGGGACATGACGAGGAGTCTCAAAATGGTCGAGACGTAAAGATCGATATATTGGACGACTATATTCGGACATCGGAAAGGTTCCGAGTGATTCGGGTATTTTTCGGAGTACCGGAGAGTTACGGGAATACGTATTGGGCCTTATTGGGCCATACGGGAAAGAAGAAAAAGGGCCTCAAGGGTGGCCGCACCCCTCCCCTTGGTCTGGTCCTAATTGGACTAGGGAAGGGGGGCGCCCCCTTCCTTCCTTCTCCTTTTCCCTTCCTCTTTTCCTATTCCATATGGGAGGTGGAATCCTACTAGGACTAGGGAGTCCTAGTAGGACTCCACACTTGGCGCGCCCCCTCCTAGGGCCGGCCTCCTCCTCCCTTGCTCCTTTATATACGGGGGCAGGGGGGCACCTCTAGACACAAGTTGATCCACGTGATCATATTCTTAGCCGTGTGCGGTGCCCCCTTCCACCATAATCCTCGATAATATTGTAGCGGTGCTTAGGCGAAGCCCTGCGACAGTAGTACATCATGATCGTCACCACGCCGTCGTGCTGACGGAACTCTTCCCCGACACTTTGCTGGATCGGAGTCCGGGGATCGTCATCGAGCTGGACGTGTGCTAGAACTCGGAGGTGCCATAGTTTCGGTGCTTGATCGGTCGGGCCGTGAAGACGTACGACTACATCAACCGTGTTGTGCTAACGCTTCCGCTGTCGGTCTACGAGGGTACGTAGACAACACTCTCCCCTCTCGTTGCTATGCATCACCATGATCTTGCGTGTGCGTAGGAAATTTTGAAATTACTACGTTCCCCAACAGTGGCATCCGAGCCTAGGTTTTATGTGTTGATGTTATTTGCACGAGTAGAACACAAGTGAGTTGTGGGTGATCTAAGTCATACTGCTTACCAGCATGTCATACTTTGGTTCGGCGGTATTGTTGGACGAAGCGGCCCGGACCGACATTACGCGTACGCTTACGCGAGACCGGTTCTCCCGACGTGCTTTGCACAAAGGTGGCTAGCGGGTGACAGTTTCTCCAACTTTAGTTGAACCGAGTGTGGCTACGCCCAGTCCTTGCGAAGGTTAAAACAGCACCAACTTGACAAACTATCGTTGTGGTTTTGATGCGTAGGTAAGATTGGTTCTTGCTTAAGCCCATAGCAGCCACGTAAAACTTGCAACAACAAAGTAGAGGACGTCTAACTTGTTTTTGCAGGGCATGTTGTGATGTGATATGGTCAAGACATGATGCTAAATTTTATTGTATGAGATGATCATGTTTTGTAACCAAGTTATCAGCAACTGGCAGGAGCCATATGGTTGTCGCTTTATTGTATGCAATGCAATTGCGCTGTAATGCTTTACTTTATCACTAAGCGGTAGCGATAGTTGTGGAAGCATAAGATTGGCGATACGACAACGATGCTATGATGGTGATCAAGGTGTCGTGCCGGTGACGATGGTGATCACGATGGTGCTTCGAAGATGGAGATCACAAGCACAAGATGATGATGGCCATATCATATCACTTATATTGATTGCATGTGATGTTTATCTTTTATGCATCTTATCTTGCTTTGATTGACGGTAGCATTTTAAGATGAACTCTCACTAATTATCAAGAAGTGTTCTCCCTGAGTATGCACCGTTGCGAAAGTTCTTCGTGCTGAGACACCACGTGATGATCGGGTGTGATAGGCTCTACGTTCAAATACAACGGGTGCAAAACAGTTGCACACGCATAATACTCAGGTTATACTTGACGAGCCAAGCATATACAGATATGGCCTCGGAACACGGAGACCGAAAGGTCGAGCGTGAATCATATAGTAGATATGATCAACATAATGATGTTCACCAATGAAACTACTCCATCTCACGTGATGATCGGACATGGTTTAGAGGATTTGGATCACGTGATCACTTAGAGGATTAGAGGGATGTCTATCTAAGTGGGAGTTCTTAAGTAATATGATTAAATTGAACTTAAATTTATCATGAACTTAGTCCTGGTAGTATTTTGCAAATTATGTTGTAGATCAATAGCTCGCGTTGTTGCTTCCCTGTGTTTATTTTGATATGTTCCTAGAGAAAATTGTGTTGAAAGATGTTAGTAGCAATGATGCGGATTGGATCCGTGATCTGAGGTTTATCCTCATTGCTGCACAGAAGAATTATGTCCTTGATGCATCGCTAGGTGACGGACCTATTGTAGGAGCAGATGCAGACGTTATGAACGTTTGGCTAGCTCAATATGATGACTACTTGATAGTTTAGTGCACCATGCTTAATGGCTTAGAATCGGGACTTCAAAGACGTTTTGAACGTCATGGAGCATATAAGATGTTCCAGGAGTTGAAGTTAATATTTCAAGCAAATACCCGAGTTGAGAGATATGAAGTCTCCAACAAGTTCTATAGCTAAAAGATGGAGGAGAATCGCTCAACTAGTGAGCATGTGCTCAGATTGTCTGAGTACTACAATCGCTTGAATCAAGTGGGAGTTAATCTTCCAGATAAGATAGTGATTGACAGAATTCTCTAGTCACCATCACCAAGTTAGTAGAACTTCGTGATGAACTATGATATGCAAGGGATAACGGAAACGATTCCAAAGCTCTTCGTAATGCGGAAATTGACGAAGGTAGAAATCGAGAAAAACATCAAGTGTTGATGGTAGACAAGACCACTAGTTTCAAGAAAAGGGCAGAGGGAAGAAGGGGAACTTCAAGAAGAACAGAAACGATTCCAAAGCTCTTCGTAATGCGGAAATTGACGAAGGTAGAAATCGAGAAAAACATCAAGTGTTGATGGTAGACAAGGCCACTAGTTTCAAGAAAAGGGCAGAGGGAAGAAGGGGAACTTCAAGAAGAACAGCAAGCAAGTTGCTGCTCAAGTGAAGAAGCCCAAGTCTGGTCCTAAGCCTGAGACTAAGTGCTTCTACTGCAAAGGGACTGGTCACTGGAAGCGGAACTACCCCAAGTGATTGGCGGATAAGAAGGATGGCAAAGTGAACATAAGTATATTTGATATACATGTTATTGATGTGTACTTTACTAGTGTTTATAGCAACCCCTCAGTATTTGATACTAGTTCAGTTGCTAAGATTAGTAACTCGAAATGGGAGTTGCAGAATAAACAGAGACTAGTTAAGGGTGAAGTGACGATGTGTGTTGGAAGTGGTTCCAAGATTGATATGATCATCATCGCACACTCCCTATAATTTCGGGATTAGTGTTGAACCTAAATAAGTGTTATTTGGTGTTTGCGTTGAGCATGAATATGATTTGATCATGTTTATTGTAATACGGTTATTCATTTAAGTAAGAGAATAAATTGTTGTTCTATTTACAGGAATAAAACCTTATATGGTTACACACCCAATGAAAATAGTTCATTGGATCTCGATCATAGTGATACACATAATCATAATATTGAAACCAAAATATGCAAAGTTAATAATGATAGTGCAACTTATTTGTGGCACTGCCGTTTAGGTCATATTGGTGTAAAGCGCATGAAGAAACTCCATGCTGATGGGCTTTTGGAATCACTTGATTATGAATCAGATGATGCTTGCGAACCATGCCTCATGGGCAAGATGACTAAGACTCCGTTCTTCGGAACAATGGAGCGAGCAACAGATTTGTTGGAAATCATACATACTGATGTATGTGGTCCAATGAATATTGAGGCTCGCGACAGGTATCATTATTTTCTGTTCTTCACAGATAATTTGAGCAGATGTGAGTATATCTACTTGATGAAACATAAGTCTGAAACATTTGAAAAGTTCAAAGAATTTCAGAGTGAAGTGGAAAATCATCGTAACAAGAAAATAAAGTTTCTATGATCTGATCGTGGAGAAGAGTATTTGAATTACGAGTTTGGTCTTCAGTTAAAACAATGTGAAATAGTTTCACTACTCACGCCACCTGGAACACCACAGTGTAATGGCGTCGTAATCGTACTTAATTTGATATGGTGCGATCTATGATGTCTCTTACAGATTTACCGCTATTTTTTTGGGGTTATGCATTAGAGACAGCTACATTCACGTTAAATAGGGCACCATCTAAATCCATTTGAGATGACACCGTATGAACTATGGTTTAGCAAGAAACCTAAGCTGTCGTTTCTTAAAGTTTGAGGTTGCAATGCTTATGTGAAAAAGTTTCAACTTGATAAGCTCAAACCTAAATCGGAGAAGTGCGTCTTCATAGGATATCCAAAGGAAACTATTGGATACACCTTCTATCACAGATCCGAAGGCAAGACTTTTTGTTGCTAAATACGGAAACTTTCTAGAGAAGGAGTTTCTCTCGAAAGAAGTGAGTAGGAGGGAAGTAGAAAACTTGATAAGGTAATTGTACCTTCTCCCTTATTGGAAAGTAGTTCATCACAGAAATCTGTTCTTGTGACTACTACACCAATTAGTGAGGAAGCTAATGATGATGATCATGTAACTTCAGATCAAGTTACTACCGAATCTCGTAGGTAAACCAGAGTGAGATCCGCACCAAAGTGGTACGGTAATCCTGTTCTGGAAGTCATGTTACTAGACCATGACGAACTTGCGAACTATGAGGAAGCGATGATGAGCCCAGATTCCGCGAAATGGTTTGAGGCCATGAAATCTGAGATATGATCCATGTATGAGAATAAAGTATGGACTTTGATGGATTTACCCGATGATCGGCAAGCCATAGAAAATAAATGGATCTTCAAGAGGAAGACGGACGCTGATAGTAGTGTTACTATCTACAAAGCTAGACTTGTCGAAAAAGGTTTTGACAAAGTTCAAGGTGTTGACTATGATGAAATTTTCTCACTCGTAGCGATGCTTAAGTCTGTCCAAATCATGTTAGCAATTGCCGCATTTTTATGAAATCTGGCAAATGGATAAACAAAACTACATTCCTTAATGGATTTAAAGAAGAGTTGTATATGATGCAACCAGAAGGTTTTTGTCAATCCTAAAGGTGCTAACAAAATATGCAAGCTGCAGCGATCCATCTATGGACTGGTGCAAGCATCTCGGAGTTGGAATATATGCTTTGATAAGTTGATCAAAGCATATAGTTTTATACAGACTTGCGGTGAAGCATGTATTTACTAGAAAGTGAGTGGGAGCACTACAGCATTTCTGATAAGTATATGTGTATGACATATTCTTGATCGGAAATAATGTAGAATTATTCTGCAAAGCATAAAGGAGTGTTTAAAAGGATTTTTTTCAAAGAAAACCTCGGTGAAGCTGCTTACATATTAAGCATCAAAATCTATAGAGATAGATCAAGACGCTTGATAAGTTTTTTCAATGAGTACATACCTTGACAATATTTTGAAGTAGTTCAAAAATGGAACAGTCAAAGAAAGAGTTCTTGGTTGTGTTACAAGGTATGAAATTGAGTAAGACTCAAAGCCCGACCACGGCAGAAGATAGAAAGAGAATGAAAGTCATTCCCTATGCCTCAGACATAGGTTCTATAAAGTATGCCATGCTGTGTACCAGATCTATTGTATACCCTACACTGTGTTAAGCAAGGGAGTACAATAGTGATCTAAGAGTAGATTACTGGACAGCGGTCAAAATTATCCTTAGTGGAATAAGGAAATATTTCTCAATTATGGAGGTGACAAAAAGGTTCGTCGTAAAAAGTTACGTCGATGCAAGTTTTGACACAGATCTGGATGACTCTAAGTCTCGATCTAGATACATATTGAAAGTGGGAGCAATTAGCTAGAGTAGCTCCATGTAGAGCATTGTAGACATAGAATTCGCAAAATACTTATGGATCTGTATGTGACAGACCCGTTGGCTAATATTATCTCACAAGCAAAACATGATCACACCTTAGTACTCTTTGGGTGTTAATCACATAAACGATGTGAACTAGATTATTGACTCTAGTAAACCCTTTGGGTATAGGTCACATGACGATGTGAACTATGGGTGTTAATCACATGGTGATGTGAACTATTAGTGTTGAATCACATGGTGATGTGAACTAGATTATTGACTCTAGTGCAAGTGGGAGACTGAAGGAAATATGCCCTAGAGGCAATAATAAAGTTATTATTTATTTCCTTATATCATGATAAATGTTTATTATTCATGCTAGAATCGTATTAACCGGAAACATAATACATGTGTGAATACATAGACAAACAGAGTGTCACTAGTATGCCTCTACTTGACTAGCTCGTTAATCGAAGATGGTTATGTTTCCTAACCATGAACAAAAGAGTTGTTATTTGATTAACGGGATCACATCATTAGAAGAATGATGTGATTGACATGACCCATTCCATTAGCTTAGCACCCGATCGTTTAGTATGTTGCTATTGCTTTCTTCATGACTTATACATGTTCCTATGACTATGAGATTATGCAACTCCCGTTTGCCGGAGGAACACTTTGTGTGCTACCAAACGTCACAACGTAACTGAGTGATTATAAAGGAGCTCTATAGGTGTCTCCAAAGGTACATGTTGGATTGGCGTATTTCGAGATTAGGATTTGTCACTCCGATTGTCGGAGAGGTATCTCTGGGCCCTCTCGGTAATGCACATCACATAAGCCTTGCAAGCATTGCAACTAATGAGTTAGTTGTGAGATGATGTATTACGGAACGAGTAAAGAGACTTGCCGGTAACGAGATTGAACTAGGTATTAAGATACCGATCATCGAATCTCGGGCAAGTAACATACCGATGACAAAGGGAACAACGTATGTTGTTATGCGGTCTGACCGATAAAGATCTTCGTAGAATATGTGGGAGCCAATATGAGCATCCAGGTTCCGCTATTGGTTATTGACTAGAGATGTGTCTCGGTCATGTCTACATTGTTCTCGAACCCGTAGGGTCCGCACGCTTAAGGTTTTGATGACAGTTTATGAGTTTTGATGTACCGAAAGAGTTCGGAGTCCCGGATGAGATCGGGGACATGACGAGGAGTCTCGAAATGGTCGAGACGTAAAGATCGATATATTGGATGACTATATTCGGACATCGGAAAGGTTCCGAGTGATTCGGGTATTTTTCGGAGTACCAGAGAGTTATGGGAATACGTATTGGGCCTTATTGGGCCATACGGGAAAGAAGAAAAAGGGCCTCAAGGGTGGCCGCACCCCTCCCCTTGGTCAGGTCCGAATTGGACTAGGGAAGGGGGGCGCCCCCTTCCTTCCTTCTCCTTTTCCCTTCCTCTTTTCCTATTCCATATGGGAGGCGGAATCCTACTAGGACTAGGGAATCCTAGTAGGACTCCACACTTGGCGCGCCCCCTCCTAGGGCCGGCCTCCTCCTCCCTTGCTCCTTTATATACGGGGCCAGGGGGGCACCTCTAGACACAAGTTGATCCACGTGATCATATTCTTAGCCGTGTGCGGTGCCCCCTTCCACCATAATCCTCGATAATATTGTAGCGGTGCTTAGGCGAAGCCCTGCGACGGTAGTACATCAAGATCGTCACCACGCCGTCGTGCTGACGGAACTCTTCCCCAACACTTTGCTGGATCGGAGTCCGGGGATCGTCATCGAGCTGAACGTGTGCTAGAACTCAGAGGTGCCGTAGTTTCGGTGCTTGATCGGTCGGACCGTGAAGACGTACGACTACATCAACCGTGTTGTGCTAACGCTTCCGCTGTCGGTCTACGAGGGTACGTAGACAACACTCTCCCCTCTCGTTGCTATGCATCACCATGATCTTGCGTGTGCGTAGGAAATTTTGAAATTACTACGTTCCCCAACAGGAGGCAACCCAATTTTATTTTTATTCCTTGCTTTTTGCTCCTGTTTAGTAATAAATAATTTATCTAGCCTATTTTTTGGTTGTGTTTTTTGTGTTTAATTAGTGTTTGTGCCAAGTAGAACCGTTGGGAAGACTTGGGGAAAGTCTTGTTAATCCTGCTGTAAAAAACAGAAACTTTAGCGCTCACGAGAACTGCTGCAATTTTTATTTGGAAAGTGCTATTTAGTTAATTCTTTTTGAATATGATTAATATATAAATTCCTCACGTCCAGAAATTTATTTTAGAATTTTTGGGGTTCCAGATCTTGCGCTAGCTACAGATTACTACAGACTGTTCTGTTTTTGACAGATTCTGTTTTTCGTGTGTTGTTTGCTTATTTTGATGAATCTATGGCTAGTAAAATAGTTTATAAACCATATAGAAGTTGGAATACAGTAGGTTTAACACCAATATAAATAAATAATGAGTTCATTACAGTACCTTGAAGTGATCTTTTGTTTTCTTTCGCTAACGGAGCTCACGAGATTTTCTACTTTAAGTTTTGTGTTGTGAAGTTTTCAAGTTTTGGGTAAAGATTTGATGGATTATGGAACAAGGAGTGGCAAGAGCCTAATCTTGGGGATGCCCATGGCACCCCCAAGATAATCTAAGGACACCTAAAATCCAAAGCTTGGGGATGCCCCGGAAGGCATCCCCTCTTTCGTCTACTTCTATCGGTAACTTTACTTGGAGCTATATTTTTATTCACCACATGATATGTGTTTTGCTTGGAGCGTCTTGTATGACTTGAGTCTTTGTATTTGTTAGTTTACCACAATCATCTTTGCTGTACACACCTTTTGATAGAAACACACATGATTCGGAAATTATTAGAAAACTCTATGTGCTTCACTTATATCTTTTGAGTTATATAGTTTTGCTCTAGTACTTCACTTATATCTTTTAGAGCACGGTGGTGGATTTTTTTATAGAAATTATTGATCTCTCATGCTTCACTTATATTATTTTGAGAGTCTTAAATAGCATGGTAATTTGCTTAAAATCCTAATATGCTAGGTATTCAAGATTAGTAAAATTTTCTTATGAGTGTTTTGAATACTAAGAGAAGTTGGATACTTGATGATTGTTTTGAGATATGGAGGTAGTGATATTAAAGTTATGCTAGTTGAGTAGTTTTGAAATTGAGAAATATTTGTGTTGAAGTTCGCTAGCCCCGTAGCATGCACGTATGGTAAACATTATGTAACAAATTTGAAACATGAGGTGTTCTTTGATTGTTCTCCTTATGAGTAGCGGTCGGGGACGAGCGATGGTCTTTTCCTACCAATCTATCCCCCTAGGAGCATGCGAGTAGTGCTTGGTTTTTGATGACTTGTAGATTTTTGCAATAAGTATGTGAGTTCTTTATGACTAATGTTGAGTCCATGGATTATACGCACTCTCACCCTTCCATCATTGCTAGCCTCTACGGTACCGTGCATTGCCCTTTCTCACATTGAGAGTTGGTGCAAACTTCGCCGGTGCATCCAAACCCCATGATATGATACGCTCTTTCACACATAAACCTCCTTATATCTTCCTCAAAACAGCCACCATACCTACCTATTATGGCATTTCCATAGCCATTCCGAGATATATTGCCATGCAACTTTCCACCATTTCGTTTATCATGACACGTTCATCATTGTCATATTGCTTTGCATGATCATGTAGTTGACATCGTATTTGTGGCAAAGCCACCGTTCATAATTTTTCATACATGTCACACTTGATTCATTGCATATCCCGGTACACCGCCGGAGGCATTCATATAGAGTCATACCTTGTTCTAGTATCGAGTTATAATCATTGAGTTGTAAATAAATAGAAGTGTGATGATCATCATTTAATAGAGCATTGTCCCAATAAAAAAAGAAGAGAAAGGCCAAATAAAAAATGAAGGCCCAAAAAAAGAAATAAAAAGGGACAATGCTACTATCCTCTTTTTCCACACTTGTGCTTCAAAGTACCACCACGATCTTCATGATAGAGAGTCTCTTGTTTCGTCACTTTCATATACTAGTGGGAATTTTTCATTATAGAACTTGGCTTGTATATTCCAGTAATGGGCCTCCTCAAGTGCCCTAGGTCTTCGTGAGCAAGCAAGTTGGATGCACACCCACTAGTTTCTTTTGTTGAGCTTTCATACATTTATAGCTCTAGTGCATCCATTGCATGGCAATCCCTGCTCCTTGCATTAACATCAATCGATGAGCATCTCCATAGCCCATTGATTAGCCTCGTTGATGTGATACTTTCTCCTTTTTTGTCTTCTCCACATAACCCCCATCATTATACTCTATTCCACCCATAAGTGCTATATCCATGGCTCACGCTCATGTATTGCGTGAAGGTTTATAAAGTTTGAGATTACTAAAGTATGAAACAATTGCTTGGCTTGTCAACGGGGTTGTGCATGATGAGAGCATTCTTGTGTGACGAAAATGGAGCATGACTAAACTATATGATTTTGTAGGGATGAACTTTCTTTGGCCATGTTATTTTGAGAAGACATAATTGCTTAGTTAGTATGCTTGAAGTATTATTATTTCTATGTCAATATTAAACTTTTATCTTGAATCTTTCGGATCTGAATATTCATGCCACAATTGAGAAGAATTACATTGAAATTATGCCAAGTAGCATTCCACATCAAAAATTTTGTTTTTATCATTTACCTACTCGAGGATGAGCAGGAATTAAGCTTGGGGATGCTTGATACGTCTCCAACGTATCTATAATTTTTGATTGCTCCATGCTATATTATCTACTGTTTTGGACATTATTGGGCTTTATTATCCACTTTTATATTATTTTTGGGACTAACCTATTAACCGGAGGCCCAGCCCAGAATTGTAGTTTTTTGCCTATTTTAGGGTTTCGAAGAAAAGGAATATCAAATGGAGTCCAAACGGAATGAAACCTTCGGGAACGTGATTTTCTCACCGAACAAGATCCAGGAGACTTGGACCCTACGTCAAGCAACCAACAGGGAGGCCACGAGGTAGGGGCACGCCTACCCCCCCCCCAGGCACGCCCTCCACCCTCGTGGGCCCCCTGTTGCTCCACCGACGTACTTCTTCCTCCTATATATACCTACGTACCCCCAAACGATTAGACATGGAGCCAAAACCCTAATTCCACCGCCGTAACTTTCTGTATCCACGAGATCCCATCTTGGGGCCTGTTCCGGAGCTCCGCCGGAGGGGGCATCGATCACGGAGGGCTTCTACATCAACACCATAGCCTCTCCGATGAAGTGTGAGTAGTTTACCTCAGACCTACGGGTCCATAGTTATTAGCTAGATGGCTTCTTCTCTCTTTTTGGATCTCAATACAAAGTTCTCCCCCTCTCTTGTGGAGATATATTCTATGTAATCTTCTTTTGCGGTGTGTTTGTTGAGACCGATGAATTGTGGGTTTATGATCAAGTTTATCTATGAACAATATTTGAATCTTCTCTAAATTCTTTTATGTATGATTGGTTATCTTTGCAAGTCTCTTCGAATTATCAGTTTGGTTTGGCCTACTAGATTGATCTTTCTTTCAATGGGAGAAATGCTTAGCTTTGGGTTCAATCTTGCGGTGTCCTTTTCCAGTGACAGTAGGGGCAGCAAGGCATGTATTGTATTGTTGCCATCGAGGATAACAAGATGGGGTTTATTTCATATTGCATGAATTTATCCCTCTACATCATGTCATCTTGCTTAAGGTGTTACTCTGTTCTTATGTGTGGAGTAATAGTAGTAGATGCAGGAAGGAGTCAGCCTACTTGTCTTGGACGTGATGCCTATATACATGATCATACCTAGATATTCTCATAACTATGCTCAATTCTGTCAATTGCTCAACAGTAATTCGTTCACGCACCGTAAAATATCTATGCTCTTGAGAGAAGCCACTAGTGAAACATATGGCCCCCGGGTCTATCTTCCATCATATTGATCTTCCAATACTTAGTTATTTTCATTGCCTTTTATTTTACTTTGCATCTTTATCATAAAAATACCAAAAATATTATCTTATCATATCTATCAGATCTCACTCTCGTAAGTGACCATGTAGGCATTGACAACCCCTTATCGCGTTGGTTGCAAGGATTTATTTGTTTTGTGCAGGTGCGAGGGACTCGTGTGTAGCCTCCTACTGGATTGATACCTTGGTTCTCAAAAACTGAGGGGAATACTTATGCTACTTTGCTGCATCACCCTTTCCTCTTCAAGGGAAAACCAACGCAGTGCTCAAGAGGTAGCAAGAAGGATTATTGGATGTGAATTTTCATGAACTATTATTGCTGACATTACCCTTGAGGTAAAACGTTGGGAGGCAAAACTATAAGCCCCTATCTTTCTCTGTGTCCTATTAAAACTCCATACCCATAAGTATTGCGTGAGTGTTAGAAATTGTGAAAGACTATATGATAGTTGAGTATGTGGACTTGCTGAAAAGCTCTTATGTTGACTCTTTCCTATGTTATGATAAATTGCAATTGCTCCAATGACTGAGATTATAGTTTGTTAGTTGTCAATGAAGTTTATGATCCATACTTGAAATTGTGATTGAATTATTACTCTAGCATAAGAGATCATATGATAATAATTATATAAGTTGTTGTTCTAAGAATGATCATGATGCCCTCATGTCCATATTTTATTTTTATCTACACCTCTATCTCTAAACATGTGGACATATTTTTCAATTTCGGCTTTCGCTTGAGGACAAGTGAGGTCTAAGCTTGGGGGAGTTGATACGTCCATTTTGCATCATGCTTTTATATCGATATTTATTGCATTATGGGCTGTTATTACACATTATGTCACAATACTTATGCCTATTCTCTCTTATTTTACAAGGTTCACATAAAGAGGGAGAATGCCGGCAGCTGGGATTCTAGGCTGGAAAAGGAGCAAATATTAGAGACCTATTCTGCACAGCTCCAAAAGTCCTGAAACTTCACGGAAGATGTTTTCAGAATATATATAAAATACTGAGCACAAGAAGTTCACCAGGGGGGCCACACCCTGCCCATGAGGGTGGGGGGCGCGCCCTACCCCCTGGGCGTGCCCCCCTACCTCGTGGGCCCCCTGTGGCCCTCCGATGGCCATCTTCTGCTATATGGAGTCTTTCGATGAGGAAAAAATCATAAGCCATCTTTCCGGACGAGACTCCGCCACCACGAGGCGGAACCTTGGCGGAACCAATCTAGGGCTCTGGCGGAGCTATTCTGTCGGGGAAACTTCCCTCCTGGAGGGGGAAATCATCGCTATCGTCAACACCAACGCTCCTCTCATCAGGAGAGGGCAATCTCCATCAACATCTTCACCAGCACCATCTCCTCTCAAAACCCTAGTTCATATCTTGTATCCAATTCTTGTCTCCAAGTCCGGGATTGGTACCTGTGGGTTGCTAGTAGTGTTAATTACTCCTTGTAGTTGATGCTGGTTGGTTTATTTGGTGGAAGATCATATGTTCAAATCCTATATGCATATTAATACCCCTCTGATTATGAACATGAATATGCTTTGTGAGTAGTTACGTTTGTTCCTGAGGACATGGGAGAAGTCTTGCTATTAGTAGTCATGTGAATTTGGTATTCATTTGATATTTTGATGAGATGTATGTTGTCTCTCCTCTACTGGTGTTATGTGAACGTCTACTACATGACACTTCACCATTATTTGGGCCTAGAGGAAGGCATTGGGAAGTAATAAGTAGATGATGGGTTGCAGTGACAGAAGCTTAAACCCTAGTTTATGCGTTGCTTCGTAAGGGGCTGATTTGGATCCATGTGTTTCATGCTATGGTTAGGTTTACCTTAGTACTTTTGTTGTAGTTGTGGATGCTTGCAATAGAGGTTAATCATAAGTGGGATGCTTGTCCAAGTAAGGGTAGCACCCAAGCACCGGTCCACCCACATACCAAATTATCAAAGTACCGAACGCGAATCATATGAACGTGATGAAAACTAGCTTGACGATATTCCCATGTGTCCTCGGGAGCGCTTTACATCATATAAGAGTTTGTCCAGGCTTGTCCTTTGCTACAAAAAGGATTGGGACACCTTGCTGCACTTTATTTACTTTTGTTACTTGTTACTTGTTACAAATTATCCTATCACAAAACTATCTGTTACCTATTATTTCAGTGCTTGCAGAGAATACCTTGCTGAAAACCGCTTATCATTTCCTTCTGCTCCTCGTTGGGTTCGACACTCTTACTTATCAAAAGGACTACGATAGATCCCCTATACTTGTGGGTCATCAAGCTCCGGTGGAAAGGTAAATCCGGGGTCACGTCTCGGAGGCATCTGAGGGCTTAGAGGGAAGAGAATAGAATAGAATGAGGTCTAGTGAGAAAACACTACCCATATGCACATGAGACAAACACAATCATATCACTTCAATCAATTCAAACAAGGGCATACAATTGGTCTAGAACTATCGTTACAAAAGTGCTCGAACTAATCTATATACATGGTGGAATACTACTACTATTTTGGTGGTCGACTAGAAAAATTGATCGGTAGAAGACTCCATAATATCCGCTCTAGCTTCATCAACATAGTCATCATCGCTATCGTCGGGGTCCGAGTCGGTGTCATCGATGATGATGTAGTTCTCCAGGCAAGTAGAATCGTCGTCTTCTCCTCCTGGCGCGGGGTCTCCCATGAAGACTCCCAGCTTCCTTGTCAGATCATCATTCTTCTGCACTAGTACGGCGATTTCCTCCTCATAATCTTCGCGAGTTGCCTTGAGTTCTTCTTCAAGCTCGGTGATCCTTGTCATTGCCTTCTTCAGATCTATCATGCATGCGCACATCTGGTTCTCCTAGCGACATATGTGCTGCTTTAACTCCTGGATGAAAGCGGCAATTGATCTATCCTTCCTAGTGTTGATCATCTCCCATTGCTCATCTCGGCGCCCACAAATCTGGTAGATAGTATCCTTGAGATCCTTGTGGTAAACTTCTCCAATGCGTCCCATGGTGATGTGGGCTGCCATACTCTTTCCTAGGCTCCAGATTGGTGCATCAAAGGAAAACTCTATGGGCTCAGTGACTGGCATAAATTTCCTTCCTGGAACTTGAACTTGAACCATCCAGCGCTCCTCTTCTGGTAAAGTGGTGTTGTAAGTCCCGGTGAAGCTTGGTATTCCAATGTTCAGGTACCTAGTGACTTCCTTCAAGTGGCGTACAAAATGTGTGTCTTCATCCGGTTGTACAGACTTGTTGCTTGCGTCCGCCATCCTAAAGAGTAGAAAATGGTGAGGAGTCAGAAATGAGAAGAGAGTAGTGATCTAGGGCTTTAGCTTAGTGGTCGTGTCCTACAGTCAGCGTGTGCTCTGATACCATCTTGTAGCGACCAGACCTCAAACAGTCTGATCTCTGTGCATCAGTGTCATTCCTGGATCGGTAATGCTAACACGCACAGTACTTGAGGATTTATAACAGAGTAGCAATCACACACTCATTACATTGAATGTCTCAAAGGAGAACTTATTACAATAAATATGGCTTAAGGCCATCTAATACGATAATAGCGGAGGCTTGGAAGATAAAGTGAGTCCATCAACTCCAACGGCATCACTGAGTGAAAGACCACGACCTAAGGCTCCTTACTCGTCGTGTGAAAAGTCTGCAACATGAATGTTGCAGCCCGAAAACGGGTCAGCACATGGAATATGCTAGCAATGTAACACAAGAGAGTACTGAACAGAATAATGCTATCACTACATGCATATTTGGCTGGTGGAGGCTGTATGGTTAATATGTTTTGCGGAAAGCCAATTTTTCCCTACAACAAAGGAATAAATTTTATTTAACTATCATGGTGGTTGTTAAACATTGAGAAGGTTCACCCAACTCAATCCCAATTAAGCATCATCATTAAACCCAATCAAGTTATATTAAGAGTGATGAGATCCACATGATAATCCAAGAACTAGATACTCAAGATGTCCATAACTGGGGACATGGCTAACCATGATTAGTTTGTACACTCTGTAGAGGTTTGTGCACTTTTCCCCACACGACTCGATCTCCTCCGTTGGATTTCTCGCACTACATAATTTTTGAGAAACGGGTGAGCGAGACACCGTCTTTCCGAAGAGGTCCCCTTAACCGATAGATAGGCATGTACACCTACAATCTCCTACATCTGCTAGCCCATCATGGAAAGGTTTCCCACAACTTACTCAACTATGCCAGAGCCCATAATGGCATGTGGCTGCACACAGAAGTTTCTAGCATGAATAATCTTATGATCCCTTTGAGCCTGGGTGGCAGTCCATAGGAGAATCACACGGTACCCCAGGATTTCCAAAAATACAAGCAACACTCGGTTCCCCAGGTGCCTCAATCCACCCAGATGTGTATTAAAGTTGCCACCTTAAGTTAACCAGTAATTAACAATACTCACATCTGTCATGAATACACTCAAACCCAAACCACGTCTACGAGCATGGCATAGCACTATAAGCAACGTAGAAGTATCTCCCAAAGGTTTGGTAATAAACAGGACAATAGGTACTACCTCATCTACTTCCCATAACCCACAATTTAATTAGATCATAACCATGCAATTGTTTGAGGATTGATCTAATGCAATAGAACTGGGTAGTAAATAGGTATGATCAAAGTGTTACTTGCCCTGTTGATGATCCGTGAAACCTAGAGACTCATAGTAGCACGCTTCGCACTCTGGGTACTCTATCGCAATCAAACAAGCATACAATAAGCAATCAAGCAAAGATGCACGGGAAAAACTCAAATAAGAACATCTAACCAGAAAGTTCAACTTAAGAACTCCGGTTTGCAAAAGGAATCAAAACAAACGAAGCAACAAAACTCAAACTACGAAAGAAACAAGCTTCGATTACTAATCTGGACTAAAGTCAAATTTTACTGTAGCAAAAACTTGTTTAAGTTGATTAAACAGAAAGAGGGCTTCAAGACGAAACTCTAGGCGCTTGAATCGCCTGATTCCGATAAACGAGCGAAAAGATAAACTAAAACGAAAATCGGATTAGAAATCGCAATCGAAAATAACCGTGAAAAATCCGAGAAAAAGGAAAACTGACGAATAGGCTAACGAACGAATGTTCGCTCTCTGTGGCTAACGGGCAAAAACCGTTTGTTAAAACAAACGTACGGATGAACGTCCACTATTTAACCGAACCGAAAAAACTGAAACTAGGGTTTATAAAAAACCGAACGGTTTTAAAAGAAAAACCGACAGCTACCTCGAACTCCGGCGGGCGGCGGCGCGGCGCTAGGCGGCGGCAGCGCTAGGAGGCGGCGCTAGGGCAGGACGGCGGCGGGGTGGGCTGGGGTGGGCTGCGATGGGGGCAGGGGGGCGCTTATAAGGAGGGGGCCTGGGAGGAGTCCGGGCCGGATACGGCCCGTAGGTCGGTTTCCATTTTTTAAAATAAATTCCGCTCAGAAAAATGAATAAAAGAAATACTAAACGGACTCCAAAAATCCTGAAATAAATTTTCACCGTCCTCTGAAAATCTAACGGACAAGGTGAACATTTATTTGGGACTATAATGCAATTTTGAAAAACGCATATATTTTTCCTAATTCAAATAAAATAGCGATAAAACTCTGAATAAAATTCTTATTTGTTTTTAATATTAAATCTCCAATATTTCTTTATTTTGAGGAAGTCATTTTATCCTCTCTCTTTTATTTTTATAAAAGAAATATTCAAAGAGAAAATAATTGAAATCAAACGATCCTCTTTTCAAAATTTGAGAAAACTCAAATATGAAAATAACGAAATCCACAACTCTCTCTGTGGGTCCTTGAGTTGCGTAGAATTTCTAGGATCAAGCCAAAATGAAATGAAATATGATATGCAATGATGACCTAAAGTATAACATTCCAAATTGAAAATTTGGGATGTTACAAATCCAGGCAGTTCAGCATCAGCGCTAACCTGGATCCGAAATAGGAAGGTGCACTCATCGAGTTCATCCGTGAGAACCGGGACATCTTTACATGGAAGCCTTCTGACATGCCAGGTGTACCTTGGGAACTCGTTGAGCACACTCTTAATATAGATCCTAAGTTTAAACCGGTCAGGAAGTTTCCCCGCCGCTTCAATGAAGAAAGGCGCAGGGCTATTGGTGAGGAGGTAGACCGGCTCTTCGCAGCAGGGTTTATTGTGGAAGTTTTTTACCCTGAGTGGCTGGCTAATCCGGTGCTGGTACTTAAGAAGAACGGCACTTGGCTTATGTGTGTGGACTACACAGACCTGAACAAGGCCTGTCCAGCTGATCCCTTTGCTCTCCCTCGTACTGATCAGATCATTGATGCTACGACGGGTTGTGACCGTTTGAGTTTTCTCGACGCTTATTCTGGTTATCATCAGATCAAAATGGTAGTTAAGGACCAGGAGAAGACAGCTTTCATAACTCCCTTTGGAGCCTTCTGCTATGTGTCTATGCCTTTTGGGCTCAAGAGTGCCCAGGCGACTTATCAGTGTTGTGTGCAGAATTGTCTTCATAATCAGATTGGGCGCAATCTTCATGCTTATGTGGATGATATTGTAGTAAAGTCCAGAAAGGAGGAGACGTTAATAGATGACTTGAAGGAAACCTTTGATAATCTCCGGGTCTACAAGATGATGCTTAATCCGGCCAAGTGTGTTTTTGGTGTTCCGGCAGGCAAGCTCTTGGGTTTTCTAGTGTCTAACAGGGGCATTGAAGCTAATCCAGAAAAGATCAAAGCTATTACGTCTCTGGCTAAACCGGCGTGTATTAACGATGTTCAGCGTCTGGCGGGTCGTATTGCAGCATTGAGCCGGTTTATCAGCCGTTTGGGAGAAAAGGCAATCCCTCTGTATCAGATGATGAAGAAGACAGACAACTTTGTCTGGAATGAGGCTGCTAATGCGGCGTTTGATGACTTAAAGAAACAGTTAACCGAACCACCTATTCTTGTGGCTCCGGTGGATAAAGAGCCACTGTTATTGTATGTGGCTGCTAATGCCCGAGCTGTTAGTGTGGCCATTGTGGTGGAGCGCAAGGAGGCTGGGAAGGAGTATCTGGTTCAATGGCCGGTTTATTATATCAGTGAGGTGCTTATTGAGTCCAAGCAAAGGTACCCACATTGGCAGAAACTGGTGTATGGAGTTTTTATGGCAAGCCGGAAGCTCAAGCAGTATTTTCAGGATCATCCCATTACTGTGGTTAGTTCTACCCCCTTGTGAGACATAATTCAAAACAGGGAAGCAACTGGCCGAGTTGCCAAGTGGGCTATTGAGCTTGGACCCCATGGGTTAAAGTATATGCCTCGCACGGCGATCAAGTCCCAAGCGCTTGTGGATTTCGTCAATGACTAGACAGAGTTACAGGCACCGGAAGAAAAGACGGATAACACTTATTGGACTATTCATTTTGATGGGTCCAGGCAATTGGAGGGCTCGGGGGCTGGAGTCGTGTTAACTTCCCCACGAGGTGATAAGTTTTGTTATGTTCTCCGTTTAATATTTCCTTGCACTAACAATGCAGCTGAATATGAGGCCTTGCTCCATGGTCTTCGAATGGATAAAGAGATGAATTTAAGCCGGGTTAAGTGCTTTGGTGACTCGGACCTGGTAGCACAACAGGTGTCTGGCACTTGGGATTCTAAGGATCCACTCATGGCGGCGCGACGAGAGGTGGACATAGTGGCCGGTCATTTCAAGGGTTATCAAGTTGACCATATAGACCGGCGAAAGAATGAAGCGGCGGACGCTTTAAGTCGCTTAGGCTCTCAACGTAAACCGGTGCCGCCCAATGTTTTTCTGGATGTGCTACATAATCTGTCGGTCAAGCTACCTACAGAGGAGGATTTGGTTGTTCCTGACCCGAAGGCTCAATTGGTGGCGGCTCTTCACGTTATCCTGGATTGGACAGTCCCATACTTGGCGTATATGAACCGGGGCGAGTTACCGGAAGACGAAGCCTTGGCCAAGCAGATAATCCGGCGATCCAAGTCAATGACCATTATCAATGGGGAGTTGCATCATTGCAGTGTAATAGGGGCGTTTTAGTGTTGTGTGTCTCCTCAAGAAGGTTGTGAGATTTTGTGTGAGATCCACGAAGGAGATTGTGGTCACCACGCCGGTTCAAAATCCTTGGTAGCTAAGGCTTTTCGTCACGGTTTCTATTGGTTGACAGCTCATACTGATGCTGAGGATTTGGTAAAGAGGTGTGATGGTTGTCAGAAGTTTGCACGCCGCGCTCATGTTCCGTCTCAAGAGTTAAGGATGATTCCAATCACTTGGCCGTTTGCAACTTGGGGGTTGGATATGGTTGGGCCCTTTAAGAGGTCCAAGGACAAGAAGACCCACCTTCTGGTGGCGGTTGATAAGTTCACCAAGTGGGTGGAGGCAGAGCCAGTCAGTAAGTGTGATGCAGCTATGGCGGTTCAATTCATCAAAAAGGTGATCTTCGTTTTGGTTTTCCACACAGCATCATAACCGATAATGGTACTAATCTGTCCAAGGGGGCTATGGAAGAATTTTGTCAACGTGAGCACATCCGGCTTGACGTGTCATCGGTGGCTCACCTCCAATCTAATGGTCAATCAGAGAGAGCCAATCAAGAGATTTTGAGAGGCATCAAACCCCGGCTTCTGGTTCCTTTAAAGCGGACGCCGGGTTGTTGGGTGGAGGAGTTACCTTCTGTGTTATGGAGCATCAATACCACACCGAACAGATCCACGGGTTATACACCTTTCTTCATGGTTTACGAAGCAGAGGCGGTTCTCCCTAGTGACATCCGTCATGACTCGCCCCTTGTGGCGGCTTATGTTGAAGCTGATAATGAGAAAGCACGTCAGGATTCACTTGACGTGTTAGATGAGGAGCATGATATTGCAGCGGCTCGTTCGGCGATTACCAGCAAGACCTGCGTCGTTATCACAGCCACCGGGTTAAAACTAGAGCTTTTCAAGAAGATGATCTGGTGCTCCAGCTCATCCAGGATCAGACTGATATGCACAAGTTGTCCCTACCTTGGGAAGGACCCTTTGTGGTCAGCAAAAATCTGCACAACGAATCATACTACCTTATCGATGTTCGAGAGCACAAAGACTCACGTAAATCGGAGGAGGAGACCCAACGGCCGTGGAATATAGCTCATCTTTGGCCTTACTATACTTGACCCACAGGCTCTTCTTATGTACATAGTGATGACAATGTATATATATGATCAATACAATAAACCGGAGCCTCAGCTAAAGTGGGGTCTCTGTTGTTTTTCTTACATCGTGTGTGGTTACAGGGGGGCTTCTGTTTATAAAGCGGAGTTCTATTTACCCATTGATCCGGCTTATAAGGCCATATATATATAGTCACTTGGGGGCTTGGTCGTATTCGAACCATAGCTACACCTCTTGATTGGCATAAGGCCACCATGGAAATCACTTGGGGGCTTGGTTGTATTTGAACCATAGCTACACCTCTTGATCGGCTTAAGGCCAAAAGGAAATCACGTGGGGCCAAAGAGAGTGTTGCAAAAGCACAACTCAAACATAGGCACCCACTGAGCACAACTCAAAATATTGCTCGGGGGCTCTTTGCTTCTCAAAAGAACAAAGAGTCTACACCCTTGTAATAGGCTATCAAGCCAGGCTTGGAAGCCAGGTGTATTCACCTAAAACCCCGGGTTATCCTGCCTTTTTAAGTAAGCCACTCCATCTAGGTAATCCTGGTATGACCCGCCGAACGTTTGACAAGTCAATCTCATAGACCCTGAAATTATCAAAGTTAAAACGACGATTGGTTAATGTGAGGTCCATCTTAAAAGGCTTCGAAAAATGGTTTAACTCAGTGGCCTGGCAGCCCATGAAAAGCCTCGATTTTGGGCCTGGCAGCCCATGAAAAGCCTTGCATGTTCTTTTTATGTTTTTATTTGCCAAGTTTTCTCTCCTTTGGTGAGATTCATAATATCTTATGATAAGCCGGCGTTTATTGACCCGGGTTGGCTTTCAACGATAAGTTGTAAGTACATGATCAGTTATAATCCGGCGTTTATTGACCCGGTCTGGTTTCGACTACAAGTCACCAGCATTATATATGGATACACCGATGTTTATTATAACCCGGTACGGTTTTATCATAAACCGGCAAAACATGGAAGGAGTTATCAATACCGAAGATTGGGGTTATCACCCTTAATATACAAAAGTTGGTCAACCAACGGTGTGATTCAATATCACAGGTATCATCTCTTCATCATCTTTAATTATTTTCAAAGTACATCCTGGGTTATAAACCCCGGCTATATATATTTGGGCATCATGACCCATCCTGCAGTAAACCGCCAGGACACTTTCAACTTCTTCTATGCAGGAACAGTTTGAATAACACTGCTATGGATTATGAACATAATATATCCTAAAGCATGGTGGATTCATAGTATCAGGCAAAATAAATATGCGTGATGGCATAGCAAACCAAGTGTTTTGAACTAGCCTATTACAAAGGCGCTTTAATGCCCAAATAGAATAATTGTTTTCAACAAGTGTGGCAGTATGCAGAAGGCTAAACTGGCCTTCGGATCATGACTCGTCACCATGCTGACTTGAAGGTTGTGGATCGTCTTGCGCTGGTGCGTCCTCCTCTTCTCTACCCAGTGGCTGGAAGTCAATGGTTTCCCAATCGATTCCAGTTAAGGCTTGGAACACAGCTTCATCGCTTATAAGGTTGGAGGGGTCAACATCAGGGGCATAGGTGTGCTTACGGATTGGCGGAATAAGATCTTCTACATCATGTGTTGGCGCAGGAAATCTTTTATGATCAGGATCATAAACCGGCTGATAGTGAGAGATATTTGTTTCTTCAGCCAATTTGCTCGCTAAGGGGTGCATTTCCTTTGTCAACCTTCGAAGATCATCATTGTTAAACTCTGAACCATCCTCCTTTATGCCAGGATAGCCGCTGCCTATATTCGACGAGTCAAGATCTGGTATCCATGCCTTAGCCCGGATTAGCACAGTCAGTGCACCCTGACCTTGCAGCTGATCTTTTTAACTCGTCCAACCGGGCAGGCAGCATTGACAGCTTCTCAAGGGTTTCCTTTATCAAAGTTGGGGGCGGTTTGTTATGAGCAGCAGTGCAAATGGCTCGTTGGGCTCTGGAATATAACTGCTCTATAAGAGTATAGGCAGCCTTCAGCTTCTTCCGCATGTCAGAGCCCAGATGGGTAATGCAAGTTCCTGCATCATTGTGAGCATCAGTAAACCGGTACCTGATGAGATAATGTATGTTGAAAACTTCAGGTGAAGATACTTACCAAACACATCAGCGGTCATGGCATTTATCTGCCGCTTTAAACCGATCAGTTCTTCGGCCGCCGGTTTAAGGGTTGCTTCTGCATCCTCAGATCTCTTTTGCAATGCGGTCTTCTCTATCCCCCAATCCGCCTGCTCCTTCTTAAACGTTTCTTTCAACTTCTCCATGGCTTCTAAGGCACTGGTCAGTTCCTCTTTGGCTTTGGAGGTTTCTGCTTGCTGGGATTTAATATTTTCTTGGATATCAGCGGTTTGGGCCTCCTTTTTGCTCAGCTCAGCCTATACGAGACAGACATATCATGAGTTGGCAGTACATATTTGAAGTACCAAGCACATAACAAGTTATACACTTGGCACTTGGGGGCTAATGCCTATTTGCTTGATTATCAGAAATTTTTTACAAGTCCCAAGCGCAATACAAGTATTATTCTTGGCACTTGGGGGCTAATGTACATTTGCTCAAAGTAACATTGGTCAAAGTCTCGGTTCAGCTTGGAAAGATAAACCGGCCCTTGGGGACTACACAGGCAAAAGTTAAAAGATTACAATTCTACAGTACCGGTTCATCTTAAAAAGATCAACCGGCCCTTGGAGGCTAAGCATGCAAAATTGAGATATTACAAAGTCCCAGTTTAGATTGGCATCATAAATCGGCCCTTGGGGGCTAGTGGAGTTGGTACTTGAAATTGGACATAAGAGAGAAATAGTTATATAGTTACCTCATATCGCTCCTTCATCAGATTCACTAAACCGGCTTCGTAGTCACGGCTTGTGTACAGACGGTTTAAAAAACCAGAATGAAGTTCTTGGGCGTTGAGGTGGGCGTAGCTTGACAAGTCTGTGTTCCACTTGCCTTTGTCCATAGCAGAAAGCTCTTCCTTGGCACTATGTTTTGATAAAGCAACAGGATTTCCAGGAGTGGTGTGGCCAAAGCTGGTAATCGTAATGTCATCTTCCTTGTCATCAGCAGCCTGCACTGGAGTTAACGATGTATCAGTAGCCTTAGCCGGACTTGACAGTTTATCATCAGTGCGGACCGGGCTTGTCGGATTATCAGCATGGCCTGTTGCATCAACTTCTACTTGTTCAACAAAAAATTCATGATCTTGAGGTGGCGAATCATCAAGCATGGTGTCAGCATTTGTTCCTTCCGATTCTAGAGTTCTCTCCGGTTCAATAACCACATTGTCATCAAACGGTTTATTTACCCGAGCTTTCTTGCTGGGTCTGGCCTTGGCTCTGAAAGGGAAAAATATAAAGGTTAGTATAAAGCATCAAAAGATTAAGTTTAAAGTGTTTACCCAGGAACATTCTTAAGAGGAGGGAGTTGTGTGGTCATTGATTCGCCAGATGATGAATGAGGCGTTCCCTGATAATTTGAATCAGACGAATTAAGAGGTTGTTGGAAATAACCTGCCTTGGGATAAGAAGTATCAGAAGTGTGTGAGACCTCATATTGACGTTTCCGAACCGGAGTGTTCGGTAAACCACCTGAAGTGACTACTTGGCCGATGTGCCGGGTTGTGCGGCGAGCTTCATGTTGCTGCTTCTTCAAAAGAAAGTTTGGGTCCAAGTGAGCTAGGGGTGATAAAATCTTGTTTTCCAGATTGTTTGACGGATTTTCTGTGTTGGCAGAGTGTCTGAACCGGAGGAAAGAGTAATTACCTCTGTGTCATCGGCTTGGCTGCCTTCAGCGTCATCCTGATAATAATCATTGTCAATGAGGTGTATGAAAAACAAACCAAGAGAGTCAAGTTCTACCTCTGAGTCCGGATTATCAAGGTCCTCATCGAGGTTCAACCCGGTGGATTCAGCTGCCTTCTTCTTGGCAGGTTTCTTAACAACCTTCGTCTTAGGTCGAGGGGTCTTGGCCGGTTTATCTTGAGGTTTCTTCTTCCAGAATGAGTCGTCACCCTGTTAAAAGATTGACAGAGGATATAAAAGATTACACAGTTAAGAATATCAAGTGCAAGCAGGAGTGAGACAATTCTTACAGTTAGCGGTTTATTCAAAGTATAGAAGGGACTTAACCCGGTCTTGCCGCAGACAGCCTCCGATTCATTCAGTATTTTTTAACAGACTCAGTAACTTCAGCCTCTGTTAGCTGAATATCAATATGTCGTTGAGGATCTTTTGAGTCCCCTGTGTACTCACACATTAAACCGGGGCGACGGCTTAACAGTAAAATACTCCAAGATATCCAGCAATGAACAAAGTCAACTCCTGTCAAACCATTAGCCATAGAAGCTCTGAGCTTGGCGAGTTGTGGCGCATATGTGGCCCATTCCTTGGCAGTCAGCCATTGCGGAAATGGATGTGTGTTGGTAAGCCGGTGAGCACGATAACCCGGCATAGGGTTCTCATCATCAGGGGAAGTATCCTTATAGTAGAACCAAGTCTGGTTCCAATCCTTAGGATGACTATGAAGTTTGGCGTGAGGGAAGTTGACGTCCTTCCTTTTCTGAATGGAAACGCCGCCAAGTTCAGTGTTGGGCCCGTCTACAAATTCAGTACGATGGTTCAAGTAGAAAAAATCCCTGAACAATTCAACGGTCGGCTCTTCTTGAAGATAGGCCTCACAAAACACTTGAAAGTTGCAAATATTGGACACGGAGTTAGGTCCAATATCTTGAGGGTGGATCTGGAAGCTGGCAAGTACATCATGAAAAAACTTGGATCCAGGCGGTTTAAAACCACGGCTCATATGATCAACAAATACCACTACCTCGCCATCCTTGGGGGTAGGAGGATTTTCTGGACCGGGAACTCGCCAGTGGATTTCGCTTTGTTTTGGTAAAGCGCCAGTTCTGATGCATCCATCTAGTTCCTCTTCAGTAACCCGAGAAGAGGCCCGGTTACAAGCATAAAATTGTTTGGCCATTTCAAATGAAGAGCTGGAAAAAGATTAATGCCAGTTTAAGGTTTATGATGGACAAGCATAAAACAACATAAGATCAGAGGGATAAGATAGAGGCGGATGCACATTGTTAAACCAGAGCCCGACAAGGATAAATGAATCGGTGGTTTAAAAGGGGTCTAATGGTACCTGCCAGATTATCATTTCCTAAAAAGGTTAAACCGCCTATATTAGTATGGAAGGCACAGATCTAAAATATTTAAGTAAGGGAAAAACAAGTTCCACAGATCGATATGGTAATTTTAGATCTGTAGCGTATCAGTAAATCGAAACACATTCAGACTCAAAATATAGGTGTTTAAGTAGTTTGTCAGGTCCAGATGAGTTTTTCTATACAGAGAAGATATTCTAAGGATGAAAAAGGGGGATTACAACTACGACTGCGCAAGAAAATGTTAGAATCTGAGTTCGCTACTTACACTATGGAGATGAACAGAGAAGAACAGTCGCGAGCTTTGATGAACACCGAAACCCTAATGGAGAATCTAGAGCAAGGGAAAGGGAAACTTATTGTTGCTGATAGAGCAGCGAAGGCATGGCGCGTTTCTCTGGTACGTTCAGGTTGATGCAGCGGCCGGAGATGAGGTCGAGGGCGGAGCTTGACAACGACGGCCGCGCGCAAGGGTCAGGTCGGCGCAAGGAAGAAGAGGACGCGAGGAGGCACGGGGGGGGGAATGAAAAGGACCCCCGGTCTTATTTATAAGGCGAAGGGATAAGTGACAGGCACGAAAATCGAGGAGCCCAAAAATTGGATCTGTGACAGAGATGTTGCCTCGATTGTCGGAGGCTCATTAATGAAGGTGAGACATATAATTTTTTATAACATGTGACATCATGGCAGTTTATTACAATCTTGGAGGATGACGTCACAGGGATTACAAGGATATGCAAAGGCGCTAAAAGGGGAATTTTCCTAAGTGTTGAAGATTGACATGAACATGTTCAAATCAATCCGGGGCCTAATGTTGGGAATATTACTACTGAGTATAAACCGGCCAGGAGGGGTCGGGTTATGCCTGTAATGAGTTATTTATATCTGAAGCCCATGAAGACAAGGAGTATGGCGCTTTACGAAGGAGAGCTAGCACGGAGGCCCAGGGCCCAAAGGCGGTTTAGGGCCCATAGACATAAACCGCCATATAGCATGTAACTTGTATTGTAAGATAGGTAAGGGTAGAAACCAGGCCGGACACGTTTATGAATCGGCCAGGATTCTGTAAACCGGCGGGTGTCAACCTGTGTATATAAAGGGACGACCTGGCGGGGGTTTAGGGACAGACAACAACAACTCGAGAGCCAGGCAAAGCGGATTCGCTCCCTGGTCATCGAAACCCTAGCAATTCCATCACAACTGGAGTAGGCTTTTACCTTCCTCGTAAGGGGCCGAACCAGTATAATTCCTTGCGTCCCTTGTCCGCTTTAACCCCTTTAAGCTAACCCATCGCGATGGCTCCACGACTAAGTCCTTTCACTAGGACATCTGCCATGACAAAACCACGACAAGATGCATGCTGGATAGCGCTCGATGTGTGGAGTAATAGTAGTAGATGCAGGCAGGAGTCGGTCTACTAATCTTGGATGTGATGCCTATATAATAATCATTGCCTGGATATCGTCATGATTATTTGAAGTTCTATCAATTGCCCAACAGTAATTTTTTTACCCAGCGTTCGCTATTTTTCTCGAGAGAAGCCACTAGTGAAACCTACGGCCCCCGGATCTCTTTCTCATATTATTTGCCTTCGTGATCTAATTTTATTTTCCTTTTATTTTCATATCTACTAAACCAAAAAATACAAAAATACCTTGCTGCATTTTATTTGGCATTCGATCTATCAATATTTACAACTTTCTCCCATCAACGCACCAAATTCTGGCACCGTTACCCGAAAGGGATTGACAACCCCTTCAACACGTCGGGTTGCAAGTATTTGTTATTTGTGTGCAGGGGTTGTTTACATTGTGTTGCTTGGTTCTCCTACTGGTTCGATAACCTTGGTTTCATATCTGAGGGAAATACCTACCACCACTATGCTGCAACATCCCTTCCTCTTTGGGGAAATACCGACATAGCTTCAAGCGACATCAGGGTGCACCCCAGGGGCGTGTTCAGTGCCAAATTTTTTCAAATATTGTATAAAAAATTCATACTAAATTTTCAGGGCATCTGGAGAACTTTTATTTTTTGGTCATTTTTTTATTGCACGGATAATTCAGACAATAGTGAAATAATAGCATTTCTACTTTATTAAATCTAAATAACAGAAAATAAAAAGGTGGTACAAAAAGTTGTGTTTACTAAGTTCATCCATCGCATGCCCATCAAAAGGAATCCATTAATAAGGTTGGTCAAGTCTTATTAACAAACTTCTTCTGAATGACATGAAACCGGAGAATCTTCGTATAACACTAGGTTGCCTCAATGGGGATATGCACGTCCCCAACAATAAGAATATTGTATTTCTTTTTGATAGTAGGAACAGGGAATTCAAAACCCCCAATAGCAATAGTTGAAAATTTTCCAATAGAAATTATGCTATTAACTTAAGGTTGTTTCTTTGGAAAGTACGGTATGCTCATTACCATTAACATGAAAAGTGACATTGCCTTTATTGCAATCAATAATAGCCCATGCAGTATTCACAGAGGGTCTACCAAGGATGATCGACATATTTTCGTCCTTAGGTATATCAAGAATAAGAAAGTCCATTAAGATAGTAACATTTGCAACTACGACAAGCACATCCTCACAAATACCGATGGGTATAGCAGTTAATTTATCAGCCATTTGCAAAGAGATTTCAGTTGGTGTGAACTTATTCAAATCAAGTCTTTGATGTAAAGAGAAAGGCATAACACTAACACCGGCTCCCCAATCACATAAAGCAGTTTTAACATAGTTCCTTTTAATGGAGCATGGTATAGTTGGTATTCCTGGATCTCCTAGTTTCATGTATAATTAGCAAGCATGGTGTAAATCTTAGCTTTCAGTATCTTTCTTTTATTAGTAACAATATCTTTCATATACGTAGCATAAGGAGACATTTTTAAAATATCAGTCAAATGCAAATGCAAAAAGACAGGTTTAAGCATTTCAACAAAACGCTCAAATTCCTCATCATCTTTATTCTTGGAGGCTTTAGGAGGAAAGGGCATGGGTTTCTGAACCCATGGCTCTCTTTCTTTACAATGTTTCCTAGCAACGAAATCTCTGTTATCATATCTTTTATTCTTAGGTCATGGGTTATCAAGATCAACAACAGGTTCTATCTCCACATCATTATCATTACTAGGTTGAGCATCAATATGAACGTCATCATTAACATTATCACTAGGCTCATGTTCATCACCAAATTATGTTTCAGCATCAGAATAGAAATATGATTTGGTTTTTCAGGTGTGTCTACAATAGGTTCACTAGAGGCATGCAAGGTCCTATCATCTTTCTTTTTATTTATAGAAGGACTAGGTGCATCATTATTAATTCTTTGAGAGTCTTGCTCAATTCTCTTAGGATGGCCTTCAGGATACAAGGGTTCCCGAGTCATTTTACCACCTCTAGTCATTACTCTAACAGCATGATCATTCATCTTGTTATTCATCTCATTAAGCAAATCATTTTGTGCTTTGAGAACTTGTTCTACTTGAGTTTTTACCATAGAAGCATGTTCACTAACAACCTTGAGATCATTAACAGTCCTAAACATATAGTCACTCAAGCGTTCAAGCATATAAGCATTTCGTTTCAATTGTCCACTAACATATGCATTGAAGTTTTCTTATTTAACAATAAATTTATCAAATTCACCCAAGCATTGACTAGCAGATTTATTATAAGGAATATCACCTTCATCAAATCTATAGAGAGAATTTACCACTACTACCTGTGTCAGGGTATTGAGACCATGTATTTATTCAATAGGTGGTAAATTCTTAACATCTTTAGCTTTAATACCTTTTTCTTTCATAGATTTCTTTGCCTCTTGCATATCTTCGAGATTGAGAAATAGAATACCCCTCTTCTTCGGAGTTGGCTTAGGAGGTGGTTCTAGAAGAGTCCAATCATTATCATTACTCAATATATTATTCAATAATTCTTCAGTTGTTCAACAGTTCGTTCCCTGAAAACACAACCAACACAACTATCTAGGTGCTCCCTAGAAGTATCGATTAGTCCATTATAAAAGATATCAAGTATTTCATTTTTCTTGAGAGGATGATCAGGCAAAGCATTTAGTGATTGGAGTAGCCTCCCCCAAGCTTGTGGGAGACTCTCTTCTTCAATTTGCAAAAAGTTAAATATTTTCTTTAAAGCAGCTTGTTTCTTATGAGCAGGAATATATTTTTTAGAGAAGTAATATATCATATCCTGGGGACTATACACACAACCAGGAGCAAGAGAATTAAACCATATCTTAGCATCACCCTTTAATGAGAAAGAAATCAACTTAAGAATATAGTAATAGCAATTTTTTTCCTCATGAGCAAATAGGGTGGCTATGTCATTCAACTTAGTAAGATGTGCCACAATAGTTTCAGTTTCATAACCGTGGAAAGGAACAGATTCAACCAAAGTAATTAACTCAGGATCGATAGAAAATTCATAATCCTTCAGTAACAAAGATAGGTGAAGTATCAAACTTAGGATCATATTGCATTCTAGCATCCAAAGATTTTTCTTTCAACTTGACTAGTAATTTCTTAAGATCCTCTCAATCCCTGCAAGCAAGAAAGTCCCTAGCTACCTCTCCATCCATAACATAACCTTCAGATATAACAGGCAATTCATATCTAAGAGTGCTAGATCTAATGGGTGTTTCAAAGTTTTCAGTTTCAATAATTTCATCAGTTTTAGAAATATCATCGGTTTCGGCATTCTCAATATCTTTAGCTCTAGCAAGGTGGTCATCGGGAAATTCACCCGGTGGCACAGTCTTATCAAGCAAAGTAATAGTATCATCATAAACATTACGCATAGCAGAAGTAGCATCATCAATTACTTGCGACATATCAGAATTAATAGAAGGTGTAGGTGTCGCAAGCTTACATAAAACAGAAGGTGAATCAAGTGGAGAGCTAGACCGCAGTTCCTTACCTCCCCTCGTAGTAGAGGAAAAAAATCTTGGTTCTAGTATCTTTCAGATTCCTCATAGTGATCAATAGATATAAATCTCAAGTGACTCAGGAAATAGAGCTATGCTCCTCGGCAACGGCGCCAGAAAAAGGTCTTGATAACCCACAAGTATAGGGGGTCTCAACAGTTTTTGAGGGTAGAGTATTCGGCCCAAATTTATTGATTCGACACAAGGGGAGCCAAAGAATATTTGCGAGTATTATCAGTTGAGTTGTCAATTCAACCACACCTATAAGACTTAATATCTGCAGCAAAGTATTTAGTAGCAAAGTAGTACGGAAGTAACGGTAAAAGTGGCAAAAGTAACAGTAATAGTTTTGTAGTGATTGTAACAGCAGTAGCAACGAAAGTAACTTAGCAAAGATCAATGTGTGAAAAGCTCGTAGGCATTGTGTTGGATGATATTTATCATGTAGCAGTTATAACCTAGGGCGACACAGAACTAGCTCCAATTCATCAATATAATGTAGGCATGTATTCCGCATATAATCATATATGCTTATGGAAAATAACTTGCATGGCATCTTTTGTCCTACCCTCCCGTGGCAGCCGGGTCCTAATTGAAATATTAAGGCCTTTTTTTAATAGAGAACCGGAACAAAGCATTAGCATTTAGTGAATACATGAACTCATCAAACTACGGTAATCACCGGAAAGAATCCCAATTATTGTCACCTTGGGGTATGCGGATCATAACTCGTAATAGGTGTCTACAACTTGCAAGATAGGATCAAGAACACGCATATATTCATGAAAACATAATAGGTTCAGATCTAAAATCATGGCACTCGGGCCCTAGTGACAAGCATTAAGCATAGCAAAGTCATAGCAACATCAATCTCAGAACATAGTGGATACTAGGGATCAAACCTTACCAAAACTAACTCGATTACATGATAAATCTCATCCAACCCATCGCCGTTCAGCAAGCCTACGATGGAATTACTTACTCAGGGCGGTGAGCATCATGGAATTGATGATGGAGAAAGGTTGGTGACGATTATGGCGATAGATTCCATCCTCCGGAGCCCCGAACGGACTTCAAATCAGCCCTCTGATGAAGAACATGAGGTGACGGCGGCTCCGTATCATAAAACGCGATGTATATTTCTCTCTAATTTTTTTCTCCGCGAATAGGTACTTATGGAGTTGGAGTTAGGGTTGTAGACATTCCAGGGGCCCACAAGCCTGGGAGGCATGCCCCTATGGCTTGTGGCCCCTAGGTGACTCCCCTCTGGTATCTTTTCCCGACAGTATTTTTTATATATTCCAGGAATATTCTCCATAAATTTCCAGGTCAATTCGATAACTTTTATTTCTGCACAAAAATAACACCATGTCAATTTTGCTGAAAACAGCATCAGTCCGGGTTAGTTCCATTCAAATCATGCAAATTGGAGTCCAAAACAAGGGCAAAAGAGTTTGGA
This sequence comes from Triticum urartu, assembly GCF_003073215.2. Lineage (NCBI taxonomy): Eukaryota > Viridiplantae > Streptophyta > Magnoliopsida > Poales > Poaceae > Triticum > Triticum urartu. Next base: position 468,403,311 of record NC_053026.1, on the reverse strand, counting down.
AAAGTAGATACGATGGGGACGTATCACTCACCACATTTATATAGCTGGCGGATGCGAGGAGCCAACCCGAAAGGTGTTTAATGTCGGCCCGCACATGAATGGACGTGTGGCGCTCGGGGCGCCAGAGTAGGTTCCTCGGCACACACGCCGGTTTAATGAAGGTAGGCGGGCAGACGATGCCATTTCAATGCGAAGAGAAGGCGTGAGCAGCGGGCGACACTCTCGGCCGGCGAGCCGCTTTAATGCCGGCTCTAGTGAACGGTCGCGTCCGTTCTGATCTGCCATAAATGCGGGCGGATGGCTTCGGGCGGGCATGGGAGAGGGGTTTTTGGCGGGCCAAGTCAGTCAGAAGCGGACTTGGCAGCGGCCAAACGCCCGCAAAGCCCCCCAGTTTGTCTCCGATTTATGGGAAAAAGTGCGGACCGCCCAATACATGCCCTTGTTAGATGGCAAAACACGTTCGAACTGTGTTGTCCGGACGGTTGCGAGTGGCCTAAGGGTCGGCGTTGGCGACATACTTAGAGCATCTCTAGCAGATCCCGTAAAAACGGTATAAAGGTCCCCTTAAAACGAATTTATGGCATCGTGAGGTATCGGACGGAACAGATCTCGTAAACCTGTACCGCAATATTTTTTGTTTTTCTTCTCCTCGCGCTTCTTCTTCACCAGGACGCATGCATGGACGAATTTGAACTCCGGCCGGCCAGAACAGCGCCGCTCTGGCCTACTGCCTGCTCCGATGACGCCCAGGCCCGCCGCGTGCTCCGAGGATGCTCTGGCCGGCCGCTGCCGAGCTCCTCCGCCTGCTTGCTGCTTGTGTGCGACGTCGCGAGGCCCCCTGCTCTGGCGTTGACCGGTTTTACAGGACCCTCAAAAAACAGCTTGAATCCTCCATATATGATGAATGGTTGCACTAATATACGGAACCTGTAAAAAAACACTAGATATGTTATTTTACAAGATCTATTCAATGCATTTTTTAACATGTATCATAAATCTGAAGATTTGACCCTTTTTACGGGGTTTACTAGAGATGCTCTTATAGTGTACTCCGTATTATATTATTGCGTGGGTGTATGGCTTGAATATTGTTTGGTCGTTGGTAGTAGTGTGTTACGTATATACTTCCTATATTTCAAATTACTTGTTATGGTTTTAGTTCAAATTACCACAACGAGTAATTTGAAACGGAGAGATTAGTAGCATAATGCACTATATGCAAGTTGGTGATAATTTCCTCACCCTTTTGAGGACGATAAAGAGGTTTTTACAGGAGAAAAGGCAGTAGCGAAGCCACCTTCAGAGACTGTCAATGGAAAAGGAAAAAAACAAAGCCAACTTGAGAACAAGCGAGTCCTGCCCAGTCTGTACAAAGGAGCGTGGCAAGGCAGAATGAGCTTTCATCTATATAAAGGGAAAAAGAAAAACAGAAGGAGCTTTCATCTTCTTTTTTTTCCTATCCTTTTTTGAAAGAAGGAGCTTTCATCTCAATCAGACGGGAAAAAGGCAGAAGGAGCTTCTCTCTGAAGACGAAGACGGAATCCAACGCACAGCTCCCCCATTTCCCGATCTGATGGCGGTGAGTGAGGCGAGGTAGAGCAGAGTTGACCTCGGCCTGTGTTTGTGAATTGTGGTGGTGTGGCGCACGGGGCGGGGGTGCTGCCGCCTCGACCGGCACGGTGCGCTGCCGCTGTGCGCACCACCATGGGACGGGAGGGAACGAACGCTGGCTGGCCGGTGCGATGCGGCGACAGACGTGCTGAGAATGGCCACGCGCTTTCTCCCCTCACCTGAAAAGAAAGTACTGGGAAAAAGGCGAAGGAAACTTGGCCGTGAGTAAAATATCTCGGACGGACACCCGAGGATGGCCGTAACAGTGGCCTTTGTCCCGTTGGAACAGGGCCAAACTCGCACCGGCGAGACGAGACGTGCCGGAAAGGCAGCTTCACTTCACTTCACCCCGTTGGTTCCAAAACTTTGATGCCGGCAGCAGGAATGCAGGATGGATCCGATGTGCAAAAACAAAAGGCAAGCCACCCATGCAACGGCACAATTTCCCTTCCCCTTTGCCCCTGTTTCTGGCTTTTCTTTTCCCCGATCTCAGAGCTCCACAGTCCCAACTCAGTCTCAGCATGTGTTCGCTGTACGCGTACACGTACGTGTACTTGAATCAGATCAGAGACTCAGAGTAGGATCCATCAGAGTAATGTAGTACTGCCGTCTGAGCTCGCCACCTGTGTCAATGATGTCGCCGAGATACTCAAAACTCAAAAGCCGCGTCTCACGACTGCCCCAACTGCCGTTGATTAGAGCATCTCCAACACGTGCTGCAAAAGACGCGCTGGTGTGATAAAATTTGGGTTTAGCGCGTGCCGGCTGGTTCCGCGCGCTCCAGCGGTAGCGGAAAGTTACCGCGCGCGGGAGAAAGCGGCACGCGGCGCGGTAGATTTGGCGCGCCGCTTCGCGCGCGTCTATAAAATGCCGCGCTCACCACGCGCACAGACACAGCCACGCGCCCTCCTCTCGCAACCTCGCCGCTTCGCCGCTTTCCGCGTCACCACCGCGCCACCATGCCGCCGCGCCACCGGGGTTCGTCGGGCTACCGTGGCGTCCGCGAGCGCCCCAACGGCTGGTACTCCGCCGAGATCCGGTCCGGCGACGTCCGGCTCGGCCTCGGGTCGTTCCCGAGCGCGTACGAGGCGGCCCGCGCGTACGACGCGGCGGCGTGGCGGTTGGATAGGCCCCGGACGCAGATGAACTTCCGGGACGTCTTCACGCGCGAGCAGGCGCAGCACGTCGCCCCTCCGCCGCGTCTCATCACCGACATGGACCGTGCCGACCACGCTCGGCGCTGCCGCCGCCTCCTCATCGCCGAGGAGGACGAGCGAGCCATGGCGGAGTGGCGTCGTCGCCACTCGGAGGACGTCGCTGACGAGCGTGCCTACTGGGCGGAGAGGACGGCAAGGCGCCGCGCGGAGCGGGCGGACCGGTGTCGGCGGAAGGCATTGGCGAATGCGCAGTGCGACATCGTTTCAGCAGGTGGGAGGTCGATCTTCACGTCAGACGATGAACGTTGGGACGACATTTGGCTCGATACCTCGGACAACACCGACGAGGATGATGATGGTGGTAGCGATTTGGAGTAGTTTCTATCTAGTATGCCGTAGTAGTTTCTATCTAGTTGCACCGTAGTTCTATCTATCTATGTTTTCGAACTATCTATCTAGTTGCACCGATGTAAAATACCTTTGTATCTTTTTTTATCTATGTAATTTATCTTTATTTTTTATCTATGCAATTTATTTTTAATTTTATGCTTCCGAAAATATTGTCGCGCGCGCTGCATTTTAGCGTGCTGCTCGAGGGGCGCACTCGTGCTGTATTTTAGCGCGGCTGCTGAAGCCAGCTCTGCGCGTCGTGCCAAATCAGACGATGCGCGCGTGGTAAATCTGTTTTTTGCGTGCGGCGGGTCCGGCGCCTGTTGGAGATGCTCTTAGTGCATGATACCGACTGTACCGTTACCGTCGTCAAAGCAAGGCAGCTTCGGGTTTTAAACCCCTACTTAAACCTCCCTCTGGTCCTCCACACGTCAACGTTCGCTCGCTCTCCAACGTCGACTCCGCACGACCGCGCGCAACAGAGCAGGGCCCATGGCGGCGTCCATGGCGGCCTCCCCCCTCCGGCCGCTCCTCCTTCTCCTCCTCGCCGCCCTCGCCTGCCACGGTAAGCCATTCCTCCGTCCGCTCACCCGACCCACCCCGACCCGAGCCAGTTGCTGACGTGCGCTACGTTGCCCTGTCCGTTTCTTTCGCTCCCGCAGCGGCGGACGCGAGCTGGAGCGGGAGCCCCTTCCGCCACGGGCGCGACCGCGGCCTCGGCGTCAACTACGGCAGGGTGGCGGACGACATCCCGGCGCCTCGGCGGTCCGTGCAGCTGCTGCGCGCGGCGGGCGCGGGCTCCGTCAAGATCTACGACGCCAACCCGGCGGTGCTCCGCGCCCTGGCCGGCACGGGCATGGCGGTCTCCATCATGGTGCCCAACCAGCTCATCCCGGACCTGGCCGCCTCCTACGCCGCGGCCGACCGCTGGGTCGCCGACAACCTGCTCCCCTACCTCCCGCGGACGCGGGTCAAGTACCTGCTCGTCGGCAACGAGGTGCTCTCCGACGGCTCCATCGCGGCCTCCACCTGGACACGCATCGTGCCGGCCATGGAGAACCTCCACCGCAGCCTCCGCGCGCGCCGCGTCAACCGCGTCAAGCTCGGCACCACGCTCGCCATGGACGCGCTCGTCACGGGCGCCTTCCCGCGCCCGCCCTCCGCCGCGGCGTTCCGCCCCGACATCGCCGAGTCCGTCCTCCGCCCGCTGCTCCGCTTCCTGGAGGGCACCAACTCCTACTACTTCGTCGACGCCTACACCTACTTCGTCTGGGCCGGCAGCAACGGCACCGTCCCGCTCGACTACGCGCTCCTCCAGCCCGCCGCGCGCGCCCGCTACGTCGACCCCGGCACGGGGCTCACCTACACCAACCTGCTCGACGAAATGCTCGACGCCGTGGGCGCCGCCATGTCCAAGCTCGGCCACGGGGGCGTCAGGATCGCCGTCGCGGAGACCGGCTGGCCCAACGGCGGCGACTACGACCAGGTCGGCGCCAACGTGCGCAACGCCGCCGTCTACAACAGGAACCTGGCGGCGCGGATGGCCAGGAACCCCGGCACGCCGGCGCGGCCGGGCGCCAGGATGCCGGTGTTCGTCTTCTCCCTCTACAACGAGAACCTCAAGCCCGGGCCGGGCACCGAGCGCCACTGGGGCCTCTACTACGCCAACGGCACGGCCGTGTACCCGGTCGACCTCACCGGGCGGCGGCCGCTGTGGGCGTACCCGCCGCTGCCGGCGGCGGGGAACGACACGCCGTACAAGGGCCCGATATGGTGCGTGCTGGCCGGCCACGCCGGCAGGAAGCTGAACGAGACGGCGGTGGGGGACGCGCTGACGTACGCGTGCGGGCAGGGGAACGGGACCTGCGACGCCATCCAGCCCGGCGGCGAGTGCTTCCAGCCCAACACCGGCGCGGCGCACGCCAGCTACGCCTTCAACTCCTACTGGCAGCAGTTCAGGAAGACCGGGGCTACGTGCTACTTCAACAACCTCGCAGAGCAGACCATCAAGGACCCAAGTAAGCATGCTCTTAACTCAACACTACTCTATATACATGGTGAAATTAGTACATGATGAACATAAAATGATTTATGCATGAACATTGCAACTACAGTAGATCATTTGAGCTCGTGCATTGGGTTAATGAAACTGTGTACTCTTGGCGTTGATTAGCAGTACCTGGTGAACAGAATAGACAGTACATTATTCAGATGAGCAAAAGAGGTAGTGTCTTTAGTTTCTTTATTAGCTGGCCGTGGGATGAACCTTCTGAAACTAGCCAAGGCTATACAGTCTAGGAGAACAGTGCAGGACCAGCTTGCTTCTAGGTATGATCGGGGGTGATTAAATTAAACTGTTCTAACTTGTCATCTGAGATTATATCGGATTATTCAAATGACCAAATCACGTCATTCCAAATTAGGAGATCCATCCGATGCTGTGCTTAGCTGCTACGGAGGGTTTAGTTATTATAATGATGATTAGGGCGATGAAATCAAATTGCCCTAACGTCTCTCCTAATATTATACTACTAGATGTCCCTGTTGTGATGCATTTGGTGTACTCACATATCTTAGGTAGGTGGTTCACTAAAGAGATTAGGATCGAGATATTGGAAAATGCTCACCACTTACAAAGTTACAAGTAGTTGCTGGCCTGTAAGCTTTAGAGACATTTGGTGCCCATAGCTGATTGATTCCCCTGGATAATCTATCCTGGCAATGATACATGAGGATTATAACGAATCGTGTGGTCAATAAGTTCTGTCGCGAGAGTTGACCCCCAGCTTGGAGATCCAGATATAAGAGATACTGATATGCACAAGATGAGCATGAGGTTCCTGTTGCTGCCAAAATTTAATCAGCAGACATAGTGTTGACCCAGTACATCTGGATGTTAATTGTTTTAAATGTTGTTCTAAGCATAAGTAGGTCGGTTCTGACACCTTCATCTTATGGAATGAGATGAACACATGAAACTGGTGTTCGATTTAGAGAGCATCATGAACCCTCCCCCCTAATGAACATATAGATGATTTCATTTTACTGACTAGGCAAAGCTAGTAGTATCCGCAACCCCACATTAGCACAGTGATATGGCACAGAGGATCCTACCATAGCACTATGTACACCTGGCTCGCTGACAAATTAATTGTGCTGAGATGATCAGGCTTCAGTTGTCATCCTTGCTCTGAAAGGTCCATTCAGATAGGCATAGTAGAGCTGGCTGTCGTTTCTCCATTGGTTTTTAATGCTAAACCCAGGTGCACTGTTGATCCGAGTCAAAGTCCAACTGCACATTTCACATTTACCTTCGGACACCCTGCATCTGCATGACTGCATTGCTCGTCTGCCATCGGCATGAGCATGGCAGGCAATGGCTGTCTGAATCGTCAGTCCCTTGATACGTCTTGGACATTTGAGAGTAGGGTGGATACAGAATCATAATTTCTGCACATATTTAGAGAACATCAGGGTTCAGGATGCAGAACATCTCGTATGCTTTTGTCGAATTCTGGTAAGCAGAAGGGGATGGGTGGCGAGTGTTGATGGCTGTAGGTGAGACGTCTGCATATGCGTAGTAGGGGTAGTTTCCTTTCAGAGCTGAAACCCCTCCATCCACGTACTCCTGCTTGCGTGTCTTTCCTTCAGTTCTTTTAGCCTGTTGCTTTAGCTTAAACTTGGTAAAAGATGATGATGCAGAGTGTTAATCTGGTCTGAAAAGCATGAAAGGCCTTTCCATTATTACTTGAAGAAGAAAACAGAATCTCCAGCTGCAAACCACGTAATTATATCTTACTAATGCTAACATACCAATGATTCTTCAGGACTTAATTATTACATTACCACACCACTTGTGACAAGCTTTACTGGAAGCTACTATATACGATGACCATATAAGCGGTTTCTACTAGCTGAAGCAACTGACTGTGTTCCCCTCTAATGTCGACATGCAACTGCTTTGATTGTGTTATCTTTGATTGTTGTTAACTGGTTAATTCTGCCTTTTTCAGGCCACGGATCCTGCAAGTTCAGCAGTTCATAGGGCTGATTGATTCACACAAGGAGGAGGACGGCGAGGGTGGTGTATTATGATCCTACTGATGTTCCCAAACCTTGCGATGTAACAGTGATAGCTGACCGTCCGTTTGACCGTTTTTCGTTGTGGTTAGGCCGCTGTCATTTTCTTGTTTCAAAATCATTCATGTACTGTACGTCGTCGATTGACAGATGAAATGATAGCCACTCTGATCTTATTTATCACTGGCTCTCGCTAATCCTGTCACTTGGCACGAACAATCCTATCCTTTTGTCCTTTTGTCTGTCCCATACCATACCTACTACTGGAATGCAACGTTCACTTTTCTACTTCACTCTCTGCCCTTGTGCACAGCTGCACGAAGCCACGACGTACCTCTCACTCGCTTCCATCACTGCACTGGTCCTTTCCTCGTCACAATTGCCATAGCTGATTGATCCCGTGGTTAATCTAGAGTATTCTGTTAACGATACATGAGGGTTATAACGGGCAACAAAACAAGTAATTATTCTGCCAAGAGAGTTGACCCCCAGCTTGGAGATCAATCCAGATATTGATACGCACAAAATACTTGTGCATGAGATCTGTTGTTGCCAAAATATAATCAGCTGACATATTGTTGACCCAGCACAGTTGGATCTGGACTGTCTTAGATATTGTCATAAGCATAACTAGAAGGTCGTTTCTTGACAACTTCATCTAATTGATGAGATGAACACATGAAACTGGTGTGTTCGGTTTAGAGCACCATGGACTCCCCTTTTCTGAATGCAGTTAGGAACACGTAGCATGATTTCATTTTACTGACTAGGATAGGATGGTTCCTTACAGTGTACACCAATTCTTAGCTTAACAGCTACTCCCTCGGTTCCAATTTAAACTAAAACCACGACGAATAATTTGGAACGGGGGGAGTATGTGCCTGTTGAAGCTATCATCTCCAACTCCACATTAGCATAATGCCATGCGGTAGAAAGCATTTTTCTATCCATTTGGCAAAGAGTTGGTACTATGCAGACTTTGGCCTGCCGCAGCGTTGATGGCTCGCTGACAGAAATTGTGCTGAGATGATCAGGTTGCAGCTGCCGTCCTTGTTCGGAAAGATCCATTCAGATAGGCATAGTAGAGCTGGCCGTCGTCTCCCCATTGCTTTTAAATGCTAAGGTCAACTCCACCACGCGATCCCAAATGAACGTCCGTTTTGTCCGGATTCTGACTGTTTGGATAGGAATTTGGGGTCGTGTCCGGACGTGTGCTGAGATGCGGTGGCTGCGCGCCCAGCGCGCGAACGCATCCTTTTGCCTCATCCTGTCAGTCAGGCCAAAAATGCCTAAATTTTCATCAAAACTAGTTTCCAACCCAAATATTTGTCTGAAAATTAAAATAGTTTTACAACCCAATTGAAATTGTCTTTAACAAAATAGTTTTACAACCAAATCGAAATTGTCTTGACTAAATATAAAATGGACCAATACATCTATTGGTTGCCAATGTGATCCCACACGTGCTCAATCAAGTCATTTTGAAGATTCAAATGAGTGTGTCAATCACGCATCTCACGGTGGAATTGGGCAAACTGTTCAAATGTGCCCTAGTCTTGGTGCAGGGGCTCAATATTTTCACCTTGATAGTCAAATCCTTGGTCGAAGATACTCTCATCACGCTCGTCCTCGACGATCATGTTGTGCATGATCACACAAGCAGTCATCACCTCCCAAAGCTTCCTTTCATCCCATGACAGTGCAGGGTTTCGAACGATACCCCACCGGGATTGAAGCACACCAAAAGCACGTTCCACATCCTTTCTAACACTCTCTTGCATTTGGGCAAATCTCTTTCTCTTCTCACCTTGGGGTTTCGAGATTGTCTTCACAAAAGTTGACCACTGAAGATATATACCATCTGCTAGATAGTATCCCTTGTTGTAATGGTGGCCGTTGATCTCAAAGTTGACAGGTGAGGAGTGGCCTTCTGCAAGCCTCGCGAAGACTGGAGAACGCTGCAGCACGTTGATATCATTGTGAGAACCTGCCATGCCGAAGAAAGAATGCCATATCCAAAGATCCTGTGATGCCACCGCTTCTAATATGACAGTGCACGCCTTGACATGCCCTTTGTACTGGCCCTGCCAAGCAAATGGACAGTTCTTCCACTCTCAGTGCATACAATCTATGCTGCCAGGCATGCCTGGAAAGCCTCTAGTTGCGTTGGTCGCCAACAATCTCTCTGTATCAGCGGCAGTTGGCTGCCTCAAGTACTCTGGGCCAAACACCTCGATCACAGCCTGGCAAAACTTGTACATTGACATCAGACACTCATACGCACATACTCATCCACCAGATCGCCTGGAATTCCATATGCAAGCATGCGGATGGCCGCGGTGCATTTCTGGTAAGAGGAGAATCCAAGCTTGCCAAGGGCATCCGTCTTGCACTCGAAGTATGGGTCATGAGCAACCACTCCCTCTCGGATACGATTGAACACATGCCTAGCCATTCGAAAACGGCGACGAAATTTATCCGGCTTGAAGAGAGGAGTGTTGGCAAAGTAATCAGCATAGAGCAGGGCGTGGCCTCTCTCCCTGTTGCGGTTCAGGTTGGGAGCACGGCCAGGGAGTGACCCCCTGTACCGAGGAAGCTGCCGTTGAATGTGGTCGTGAACGACCAGTGCAGCCACCATAATATCTTCATCATCCGACGACGAATTGTCCGATGAACAAAGGAAGTGATGGAAGAAAAACTCGTCTCCACTGTCCATACCTTTGTGGGCAAAATGCTGAACACCTTGCGGGCGTGGTGGCGAAGAGGCCGCGATGATCACCTCGACGCAGCAGGGGTGGTTGCCGGCCGGCTACTGGCCGCTGTGGAGCTCTCGTCGGAAGCTGCCGAGGACGCCGTGGTGCGTCGCCGGCGGTCCTGTCCCCTCTGCGGCTGGCAAAGACGGCGACGGCCAAACCTCCGATCGACGGCCAAAACTACGGCCATAGCACGGGCGTGGGGGCGGCCATGTCGAGAAGTGGTTTGGTAGGGACGGTCGGAGGCTGCGCGGTGAGGAGGCGGCCGGAGAATAGCGGCGGCGCCGGCGGCGGGGCGGGGCGAGAGAGAGAGGGTGAAAGCGTTGGAGCGGAGGGACTGCTAGTGCCCCCGACAGGCGGGCCACGGGGGGAGGAGGGGGGGGACAAGGGCGTGCGTCCAGGCCGTCCGCACGCGTCCGTTTCACCCCAAACCGAGCGCAAGTTTAGGCCGGGGATGAGCCGAAAACGGACGGAATCCGGACATTTGTCCGTGTGAGGCCGTGCGCTGGGCCGCGCTATTCGTCCGTTTTACCCAAACGAACGGGGGCGAACAGGATAGGGTCGCGCGGTGGAGTTGGCGTAAGCCCAGGTGCACTTGGGTCCTCCGTTCGTTGACCTAGTCAAAGTCCAACCGCGCATCTCACATTGCCTTTGGATCCTCTGCATCTGCATTGCCCATCTGCCATCAGCATTAGCTTGCAGATGCAGTCATCGTTGTCTGAATCGGCAGTGCCGATTCGTCTGGACATATTTGACATCATTTCTGCACAGCCATGGCCTTAGGTGTTACTTGTTAGGGCGTATTTAGAAGCATCAGGGTTAGTATATGCAGAACACCTCATACGCTTATGTCTGAATTCCATCTGCTGGGCTGGTTTGGTTCCTGAAACCCTTGCTTTAGTCCATTAGCATGTTATTCATAAGCAGAAGAGGATGATGGGCGCTGAGTGTCGACCGCTGCAGGTGAGACGTCTGCATATATGCGTAGTAGGAGTAGTTTCCTTTCAGAGCTGAAACCCATCCATCCACGCACTCCTGCTTGTGCGTGCTTCTTTCCTTGAGTTCGTTTAGCTTGTCACTTTAGCTTAACTTGGTAAAAGATGATGTTGCAGAGTGTGACTTTGGTCTGAAAAGCATAAAAGACCTTTCAATTACTACTAAATATAAGTAAGAAACCATAATCTGCAAGCTACAAACCACTTATTATATCTTACTACAAATGTATGTATACCAATGACGATTCTCGAGAACTTAATTATTGCACTACCACTTACGAGGAGCTTTACTGGCGGTTTCAGGTCTCTGCTAGCTCAAGGAACTGACCGTGTTCTCCCTCTGATCTCCACATGCAACTGCTTTGCTTCTCTTTTTCAGCCTTTGGTTGTTGTTAGCTGTTTGTTTTGCGGGAAAGTGGTTGTTAACTGGTTAACTCTGCCCTTTTCCAGGGCACGGATCCTGCGAGTTCGGCAGCTCATCGGGCTGATTGATTCACGCAAGGACGGAAGGACATGGAGCGAGGACGGCCAGGGTGGTGTATTATGATGATCCTACTCATGTTCTCAAACCTTCTGATGTAACAGCGATAGCTGACCGTCCGTTTGACCGTTTGTCGTTGTGGTTAGGCCGCTGTCCTTTTGTTGTTTCAATATCACATTCATGTACTGTACGTCATATGTTGACAGATGAAATGATAGTCGCTCTCATCTTATTTATTACTGCCTCTTGCTAATCATGTCACTTGGCACCAACAATCTTATCCTTTTGTCTCTTTTGTCTCTCGTCTGTCCCATACTCCACCAACTACTAGAATGCAACGTTCGCTTGCCTATTTCACTCTGCGCCCTTGTGCACAATTGCGCGAAGCCACGACGTACCTCTCGCTCGTTTCCATCACTGAACCTTTCCTCGTCACAATTGCTATAGCTGTGCCTGCCCACTGACCATTATGCGTCCAATCTCTGCCCATCCATGTCGACTGCATGTGGCCTCTCGCTACTCGGGTCTGTGCTCTGTAGTAGTACTTGGCAAGCACTCGTACGTGTTCGATCCTGTCAAATTTGATTAATTTGACCTGTGGACGGAATCAAATCACATAAGATACACGTCTGGCCGGTAAAAGGCACAAATCTAACCTCAGGTCGAAACTATTTTATGCAGCGCCTAACTCTAAGGAGTTGCACTACACTGTGCAGCGCCTAGCTGTAAGGAGTTGCACAGTAGAGTGCAACGCCTTGTTGTCGGGCGCTGCACAAAAGGGTCAGTAGTGTGAAATATTTTCTAAAACAGTTTAGTTTATGAAAATACTTTCGTTTTAAGGTCAAATTTGTCAATTTTGCCCGTCTGGCCAGCGTTGCACCCCAGACTGCCTAAAAATTGCTAAGTCATTGTGCAGAGCCTAAGAGATAGGCGCTGCACTGTATAGTGTGGCGCCTAGCTCTCAAGCGCTGCACTAGTGGTTGCACTATAAAATGAAGCAACCACTAATGCAACGCCTAGAAGCTAGGCGCCACACTGTATAGTGTGGCGCCTAGCTCTCAAGCGCTGCACACTGACTTAGCAAATTCCGGATCACACGAGTGCGACGTTGGCCAGGCGTGTAGCACCTATCTGTGAGGCGTTGCACAGTGTGGTGTGACGTCTTTGTGTCGGGCGTCACATAAAAAGGTCAGCCACGTGAAATGGTTTCACGGGTAGTTTATTCTGTGATTTGATTTCGTCCATAGGTCAAATTTGTCAATTTTGCCTTCGATCCTCACTAGTAGTACAAAGTTTGTCTCATTGCGCCGGATGGGAAAAAAGAATTGCACGCGCACATACTCCGTTCATTAGTGTAGTGTCAAAAATGCTCTTATATTATGAGACGGGAAGTAGTACAAACAAGAAAGAGAGAGATAATACCCATGACCGCTGAGTGCTAACTGATGGTGAGATTATCATGACAGGAGTTTAGGGGAAAACAAGACGGTCCCTTTGCTTGACGTGCATGTTACGCATATGAGATTCCTCTGCCAAGTGGTGGCCGGTATAATGAGCTTATGAGCAGAGGCAAGGGTAGGAAACTCTTCACTGTGGTTGTTCCGATCATAGCTTCCCCTTCTTCATTTTCAACAAGGAAACCTGTAGGTGGTGTCGGAGCTAGGAAAATTGGATTATGGAGGCCAAGTGATGTTAAAACAGGTTGCATGCATAGGCCGATGCAGAGGCCAGGCTTATCCTCCTTTTTGAAAGAAAAAAAAGTGATGTTAAAGGTAGAGGTGAAACTACGACACCAATACTACAACAACAACAACAACAACAACAACAACAACAAAGCGTCTAGTCTCAAATAAGTTGGGATAGGTAAGAGGTGAAATCCATAAAATCTTGCAACCAACTCATGGTTCTGGCACATGGATAGCAAGTTTTCACGCACCCCTGTCCACGACCAAACATACCAATTACTTCATCAAATCAAAACTCTTGAATTCCCGCTGGAGCCGAAGCAGAACACAAAGTCCTCACCACGAAAGGAGCCCACCGTATGAGGTACAATCAGAAGAAGAAGAAGAAAGTCTTTGCACATTCGTCGTAGCATCGTCCGAGCTTTGACAAGGAGAAGACATGCTGTCATCACTCCAGAAAACCAGGATGCACGTCACATACCCGTTGAGTCCAGAAGAGCTAAGGAACGTCATGCCATGGTTGACCAGACCTTGCGATTTGAAACCACGGGTTAACGTGAAACACATACCCTAAGGAGAAGGACAATTATTACGCAAGCCGATGTATTATAGCGGGCACAACGAACCACGACACACTAAAAACACAAGGAAAATATTCAGCCTCCCCCAACCTCACAACGTCGTAGAGACTATGGGATGTGGGGGAGCGATGATTTTATAGATGAAAACGGCTAGGATATTGAGGGGTGACGGCTACGGTTAAAGAAAAGGAAGGGTTGGTCACGCAAACTAAGGTACGGTTATAGCTTCTTGCGGGACATGTTTACATTGTGCACATGCAATTTATGGAAATAAACTATACTTGATTTGTAGGACTATTCTCTTGTGAAATAAAACGGCTAAGACGATTAAAAAAATTTGTCATCGGCGTGTCCATCGCGTCCCTCGCGTCGCCCCCGCCCTGGGCGACTCGGGGGCCTCCAACCCTAGGCACCGCCGCCGCCCTCTCCTTCTCCCCTCCTCACGCTGCCGCCGGGTGACGCCACCGGGTGAAACCCGCGTGGCAGACGGCGGCGGCGGCGGGACTCCCTCTCCCGACTCCCCTTCTTCCGTGGGCGGCGGTGTCCTGCGGCGGCAGGCCTCGGTGAGCGGTGGCGGGGCGCGGGGCACGCGGCGGCGAGCCTCGGCAGGCGGTGGCGGCTGCGCACGGGGCTGATTCTGGGGCGGCGGCGCGGGCTTGGATCCATCGCGGATCTGACCTGTGGGCGCGGTCTCGGCCTCCCCTGCTCGGCCGGCGGGTCTCGGTGGGGGGGCTTCTCCGTGCTGAGATCTGGCAAGCGGGATCATCCAGATCCCGGCAAGGACGGCGGCGACCCGTGCACGAGAGATGGAGGTCTTCGATCAGATCTGGGTGAAAACCTGCTATTGACTATTGCCAAGGCCGGCGATGGCGACGCTGTCTGCGCCGTTCCCTTCCTGAAGGCATCGCCATGGAGATGTTCAAGGCTACTCTCTGCTACCTCCGGGGGAAACCCTAGATCAGTAGATCGGATGACGGCGGCTCTCTGCTGTCGTTTCCCCCTGGGGGCGTCATTCTTGGAGGTGCACACGGACTCGAGGGACTAGAGGACGGCGACTTTGGTGGAGCGGTGCTTCATCTTACACATTGATGGTGGCGGATCTCGGCGGCATGGTGCTGTGGAGACTCGGCGTCTGATGCGCGGAGATGGACTCGTGCAGGAGGAGGAAACTGTCTGGCGTCATGGGGGCGTCGATGGCAGAGTGGCCAGACAAGGTAGAAGCCTCAATATGATCTGAAGACAGACCTGTGAAAGATGGCGGCGACGACACACGAGTGCGTCTGACCGGATTATGCCCCAGACTCGGTATGTGGCTCGGCTGGGGATTCCGGCTTTTGATGTTAGGCTTAGGTGAGTGGTTTGGGGTAGTGGCCCAGCTAGCACCTCTTCATCATATGGATATGAGTAATGGCATATGTTGTCAAGATGGTGGATTCAGGTATATTGTTTGTAATACTTTGTAAGGTCTTCGAGAATAATCAAAGTGGCCGTATGCATCTTCCAGATGCAGAGGCCGAGGGTCATTCTCCTTTTAAAAAAAACGATGAAGAAAATTGTATATCGGTCAACATTGTTAGCTATCCGATCTGATTGTGACCATTGTAAAATTGACCCGCAAGAAATGGACAAATCATTTTTGGATTTTTAAAAAAAACTTCGAACTAAAGTGCTCCAAAGCGTCCATACACCACTCTCAGAATGAGAAAACGACATGCCAGAAACGGCTCGAGACGTAGGGATCGGGGAAATGATAGGGTGAGATGGTGTGCGGTGCATGATGAGGGGTTCATGTGCAGATCAAGTCTCTCTAGCTAGCTAGCTAGCCAAGCTAGATAATGTACGAGTTTGGCATGTGGAGTGGAGGTCAGTGGCATGGACAACCACGTCCACTTCAACTGCATGCATGCTAGTGCAAGCTTAGCTTCAAGTCTTTAACCACTACAGTACCTGTCATCTACATTATCCATACTACACGAAACCGCATGGTAGGTTACTTACAAGTAAATTAAGGTCAGTAGAATAGTAGACGGATACCAACATTCCTGGTGTGGTGTGGTGTCAGTTGGCACGTCGCTCCTTCCATATCATCTGCCAGCACTCCCCATAGATATGCCAATAATGAACATGCCATGAATCTGGTTTTGAACTCAAAACGTTTGTGTTGATGTACAAGAAAGTAAATCGGCCTGGATTATAAACTAGACCCCCCACAAAAAATAAATAGACAATAAACTAGATGAGAAATCATCCTCATCCTCCAAGGGAATCCTTCTCGCTCGCCACCTTTTCCTCTGCTTTATTAGTCACGTTAACTCCTTATTACCTCAAAAAAAAAGGACCTTTAACGGTCCTGTCATCACACCTAAAGAGTATAGACGATGGCGGACATGACCACACTCATATTCGATATTCCAAAATTGGGCCTATGCAGCCCACCTTGTGGCTACCCAGCGATCCGAGCGGGGACGATGATGAGATGAGCTTTTCGTTTTTGGAATTTGATAAGTGTTGAACATTTGGTATGAACACATAATGACTCCGAACATTTTTGACAGCGACGCGACGATGACAACTTTCGTGCTTTGGTTTATTTTTGACATAAAATTGACGTGCTTGTCAACTAACTTACTATTCTTCCGTCACTAAAGTTTGTGTCGAAAACGTTTAAAGTTGTCATGTGCTCGTAACTCACGTTCGGTAATTATCGTTTTTTTATGGGAGGATAATGACGAGATGAGCTAGGTTGAAATGGGCACTTGCCTTTTCCAGCGCGAACAGCCGTACGTGCAGTGCGGCACGAGCACGCAGGCACAGGCGCGTACGTACGTGTAGCTAGCACAGCACGCCCATGATGGAGCTGAGCATATATCAGATCCGTTTTCCTCTGGAAAGATAAGGAGGAAAAGGGAGAATGCCATGAACTAGTTCATGATGGCCCAGTGCCAGTGGGCAGGGGGCGAGATTCGAGATCACGGGGAAGAGATGGTCCGTCGGTCCCGCATGCGTGCGTGGGTCGACGAGAGGGGCCACGTGTCTGTCCTCCGTGTTCTGTAGCCTGTGACCGTGGTAGAATTTGCGCCGGATAACTATTTTTGGTTCCAGGGATTTCAAACACTCAACGCACGAATTTTATGCGAAAAAACATAGCTGTATAGCGCCATAGTTGTACAGTCAAGATTTTTGATCATAGAACTGACTAGCAAAATGTACGTTTATGCTACAAAAGTTGAATCGTAGATCCATATTCGAAAGAAGGTTCAATGGTAATATTTTTACCAGTTTAATTCATGGTAAAAGTTTGATCCAAAACACAAAATACCAGGATGGAGAAAGTCCGCATATACACTGATAATACGTCATCAACTGAGGTTATTCATAAGTGCATGTTTTCACATGAGAATACACGTTATCAAAAATACGCAAGCACATCTATCCATAAAAACTCAAATGACCCACTAGACACAGTCTCCTACACTCTACTGGTAGCTCGGTGTACCGGACCAATTGTGCTCAGACTAGGCACAATGGGCATAACTTCAGTAATAATATCGAGTCCAACTCATCAAATTTGCTTATGTGACAATGAGTTAATGAGGAGAGAGGTAGTTGCAGAGGGTGCTTGGATCCAAGGGACTTATTTTAGTCTGACTAATAATAGTCTCTTTAAGAGGCTAAAGTTCCAAGCACCCCTGACTAAAGAGAGGCTAAAACTAGTCTTGAGACTAAAATTTTTTAGTCAAGGGTATCCCTACTAAAGTATGAATTAGTTCTCTCTCTCCTCATTTAACTCCTCTCCTTTAACACATGCGAGTTCTGAAATTGGAGGATTTGGAGGATAATAAATACTCATTAACTTGATTTTAGTTTCTTTAGTATTTGGATCCAGACATGGGTGAGGCTAGCAAGTTTTAGTCCCACTAATTTTAGTCATGAGACTAAAACGTATCCAAACACCCTCTTAACTAGTTACTGTAACATCACATGTCCCAATACAATATGAATCTATAACATAATAAATGAAGCTTTGCATGTTACCACACTTATGTTACTACCCACTATGAGACTAGCCACAGTGGGAGTAATTTCAGCAGTAACATCGAGTCCAACTCAGCAAATTTGCTTATGTGTCAATGAGGAGAAAGGTAGTAGTAGTAATTTAGCTAGTTACTGTAACATCACATGTCCCAATGCAATATGAGTCTATAACCTAATAAATGAATATTTGCATGTTACCATCTTTAAGTTACTACCCACTATGAAGGTAGTAACATAATCTAGGGATATGTGTATATTACTATCCATTGTGGCTAGTCTGAAGATAGTAATATAGTCTAGGGATATGTGTATGGCACCAGTGTATGTTCCACTGTGGCTAGTCTAATCAAGGCAATCCAAGCCCCATCCATGGGTAACCGTGCAAAGCACAGCAGCGACCCTTTACCCAGCGAACAAAAAGAACGAGGGAAAAAAAAAGAACGAGGGAAAAAGGCAGCCCGCATCGCTTTCCGCCCCCACACGCGCCATTCCACCAGCGGCACGCACGGCCTCCCTCCCCGTCGCCCGCTCCCCATCATCTCAGCCGTCCATCTTGCACCCAACGGCTGGATCCCGCGCCACGCCCACGCTCGCCCCGCACGCTCGCCCACCCCGACCCCGGCCCTTCCCTTTTTCCCTCCACCCCTGCCCTAGAAACGAAACCCAGCCCGCCCGCCGAGTCCACCGCGCACATGGCCCGCATTGATGGCGCCACCGCACGGGCCACCCCCCTCGCCGACGTCCCGGCCCCACGCTCCACCGGCCCCGCCCGTCAGCCTCCGGCCCGGCCTGGCTAAGCCCCCGCCCGTGCCGCCCAAAGCCTTTTAACTCCACCCAAACCCCCGCCGTTTGTCTCGTCTCGTCCTCTCTAAAAAGGAAGCAAGGGTCCGTTGAGTCCGTTCCCATCTGCACATCGTCCCCGGGCTTGTCGCCGTCGACGACTCCGCCATTGCCGCCGGCCGAGCGAGCGAGCGAGCGGACGGGCGGGCGAGGCGGCCATGGAGGGCGACGAGGCGGCGAGGCGCGGGAGGGAGGCGCTGAGCGGGGGCCACCTCTGCCACGTGTGCGGGCACCAGTACCCCAACCCCAACCCCAGCGCCAAGCTCCGCCGCTCCCACCGCAGGAATTCCTGCCGCAAGGTCACGCCGGCCGCCGAGGAGGAAGACGCCGGGCCGCGCAATGCGGGCGAGGGCCGCCTCGTGCTTGGTACGTACCGTCAGTACGGGCCCGTGCCGTGCGACGCGGCGGTGCTTTGATTTTGTTTTGTTCTGCTTGGGGTTTGGTCGTGGTTTTGGGCTCGCCGGTTTTGATGCGCCGCGTGTGCGCTGCAGGTGCTGCGGGAGGACCAGGAGACGGGGAGGAGCCCGGCAATGGCGCGGCGAGCGGAGGCTCTGCGTCGCCCGGATCTGCGAACGGAGGCGTCGAATCGGCGGAGGACAAGGAGAACGCAGGTGCGTGCTCTCTGCTCCTCTCTACTGGTCAATCTGCTTAGTGCTTACCCGGCCATTTCAATTTGTCCACTATCACACTGCTGATTCGTGTAAACGCATAACTAATTTGCATAACTTCTTCTGTTAATTGCATAGCTTGCTTATGTTATGCGCAATATTGATGTTGTTCCTTTTGTTGTTTTGCTTCTCCCTTTCTAGAGTTTGCAAAAGGCAAAATGATTGGTTGCCTTTTTCCTCAGTCCCTCCCGTTGAAGAGTTAATAGTGGAAATAGTACTTCCGTGGGGGCCTGCAATAATAATCCGATCGATTCATTTCATGGTTTAGCATTAAAGCTGAAAGCGCAGGCACTTTGCTGTTCCTCTTGGGTTTGGGCCTTCGGGCAATATTTATTTTGGGTGACAAGTACGATGTGGAGCAATTTGAACTGTAGATCTGAACTTTGCTCGAGTTACCTATCTTCGGCCTTGAATAAATTAGTGGATTCCGGCGCGCTAATCGCTGAGGCGCAAGTACACGGTTCCACCTTCTCTTACCTAGATTAATCATCGTTCCGTGTCTTATGGCAAGTTGGTGGCTGTCAGCAAATAAGAATAGTCTGTGCGTTGATGCATTGGATTCTTTCTCGAGTCTGACAGTCGGGAATGGGCGAAATGATTTGTTTGTGTCTTGGTTATCCGGATTTTGTCCTCGAAATCCAACATATCTGACGTTGGTTAGTCGTGCTGCTGGGTAGGATATCTTGGAACATGTCGTTTCTACATTGGTTTCCCTTTGCTTAGCTTGCTCGTAGTGGTCTTCCACCACATGCTGTCCTAGTCACATGTGCGTTTTGTTCTGTTGGGTGTGCGAAATATTTTAGTCTCGTTAGTTATGTGCCTATCTCCCAAAGTTTTGAACGTATCCTTGTGTACACACATGTTGTTAATTATATCTACTTTGGAAGATCTCATATTTCGGTGTTGACATTTGTTGCCATAATTTATTAATACCTACTTGTTGTCACCTGTGTCCTTGTTGTCATGTATTAGTACCTGTCAGTTCTGAAGTCACCATGCTGTTAAGTTTCTAATAATTTTGGTTCTGCAACGGTACATTCAGCTACTGTTAGGTGTTTTTCAGGCTTGCCCATTTATTTATTTGAAAGCCCATTTTTTAGCTTTGTCCCCTATATTAACAATGTCATTTCATCTTAAAAAAAGCAATGTCATTTCAGGCATGTTTTTGCAGTTAGTTGCTTCTGACTGCTTTACAAACTTAGCTGCAAGAGAGGCATTGCAATGATCTTTCGTATTCTAACTTTTATCTCAGGTGTAGTTGTGGATTCAGTGCCCTTTGTCCATCATTGCATATCATTGCCGGATACCATCGCCACTAAAAAATTACTAACAACTGTAGGTCCTAGGAGACAACATCCAATTGTAGCGTCTGTTTTATTTTTACTGTTTGTTCAAGTTTGCAAACATCAGTTACATTTTGCACTACCAATTATCTTTAGTTGTCTTGACTGTGTTACTCTCTAGTTAGACTTGTCAGTATGACTTTGATTTTGCCTTTCCTGCTAACTACAACAATCCATCTTACCTCTTTCTTCTGCCCATCTAATTTCCTTTATTCTTTCATACTCATTTATTGTGTTGTGTTAAACATGCCTTGAAATTTGACCAATGTTTATTCCAAGTAGAAATACTGCCATGCCCTTTTTTTCAGTTGTTTCTGGCTATTCCCAGATGCCATTGTATTTAATCATTCTACCTTTTTATTCATATATCAGCGTGTGTGTGCTGACCTATTGATTCACTGTTTTTACAGAACATGCTTCTACTAATGCTGCTAGAACTCAAGCCATCACCAGTGACTACATTGAAACCGGCCTGATTCCCAATAATTCTTCTGAAACTGCAGATGAAGGCAATGGAACTGATTCAGAAAGGCCTAGCACCAATGGAATTCAACATAAAGTGTCTGAAAGTTTCACTGGAATTGGACCGCTTGCAGTTGCACACCCAACTGAACGAGAAGATTGTCTTGAGGAGTACCAGGATGCATCTTCTTTTCTTCATCAATCAGATCCGGAAGATGGTGCAGCAATAGCACGTGAGTCAGATGTTCCTATGGAAATCAAGAATATAGATAAAGGCTCTCTTGAAAGATATGACACATGCAAATATCAGTTTTCAAGAGAATCAAGCATGGCTGATTTTCCTGCTGGATCTGAAGTTGAAAACGAAGCTGAATATTATGTGGGGAATATAACTCCTGGATTGGTTGGGCGTGAAGATGGCTTAAACCTCCAGAGTACAGATGACTGCTCAGCAGAAATTGACAGCAACAATACAGATGTTGTGGTTGACAGCAAATCTGATAAAACATCTGGCAGTTGTGAGTTTATTTGTGATTTGAATTCCTCATCTCTTCAGAAGTGCTCTCCGCTTATGTCCGACCCAGAATCCCAATCTGCATGTTCCAGGAAGGTGGACAGCTTCTTTAAAGATGGTATGGAAGTTCTGGATTGCATGTCTGAAGTATCGCCAAGAGAAGAAATTGTAGAATCATATCCTATTGGATCTGAAACAGTATCTAATTCTGGAGACGAGGTGAAGCTAATTCATACTGAAAATACATCGACTGATCACTCCACAGAGCGCTCTTCACAGAACTTGTCTGCTCAAGGTACTTCAGGTGTTCAGCTGCCAGTTGATAACTCTTGCTTGGTAAATTCAGTATGCTCTGTACCTGGTTATCAGAATGATCTGGCTGTTACTAATGTGAATGGCATGCTCAAGTCCATTGCTGAAGACAACTGCAGTAAAGGCATTTTAGTTAAGGGCAGTGCGTTGGATTCTTCCTGTGAGGCGAGGCCTGAACAACAAGAGGAAATCTGCAACAGAGAGAGTGCCACTGAGGTTCCAACAAATTATCAAGTGTCTACAAGTCAGGAGCATGTCACATTACTAATGGATCAAGTGTCTTCTACCAAGAATCCATTCAATATAGATGACACCAGGAGTGATGACTTATTTGAGCTTGCTTCTGGTTACCATTTGGAGGCACCAAATGTTTTTGAATCAGAGCAGGAAGTTGACTCTACATCTCAGACAGTTTCCAACCAAACCAGCGTTGCTGATGGGAAACACTGTCCGATCTCAGGTGAGAATTCTGGGTTTTCACTTTCAACCTGTGTGTGCTTTGTACAAGTTGGTGGTTATTATTTCTGTTGTAGTACTAGTAATGTCTTAGTTTGTTGCTGAAATTCAGACAGTTCAGAACATAAAACTTTACTGGACGTATTTGTACCAGCTTCCAAACCACATAGCAACCTATAATCATCCTCTCTTGCAAAGAGAAACAGCCCTCTCAATAGATCTCGTTCGTGTAAATGAAAGGGACCGTGGCGGTAATTTCGACCCCGGAAGTCCAAAAATACCGGTAAATAGAAATTATAACCTGAATAAGCTTCGGCTAGCTTGAGTGTCGCTTGTTCGAAGTTTGCCTGCTGGATGTTTTTCGGCAACAAGTTGTTCCAATCTTGAAACAGGTTTGTTCTACCAATTCTTCTATTTTTGGGCTATTCCTAAATAGTTAATCCCCATTAACTCTAATTCTCTCAACATGCGGCTCTCCATCTCACCAAGTGTGCGACCAAGTGTGCCATGTAAGCATCCACTAACATTATTTTGTAGCCCCATGCAAACCACATGCATACTCTTTGTTCACATACAGTGCAAGTATGAAAGATTTCTGTATTAAATAAATATCAGCTTTTGATTTAGATCAGTTTCATCATATATAATTCATCTGGAATTAATCTTTAAATTCCCGCTGCAACGCGCGGGGAAATCACCTAGTAATAACAGTAAAAGAAACATGTAAGCTATGGAGGAAGTTCATCTCAGTTGTTTAGTCTAGTTTTGGTTGATGGATGTGTTTGAACACTTTCATATGGTCGTAGCTGGGATGAATAGTGTATGATGTTTCAAGTCTGTTGTCTAAATACAAACAGAAGGATTAGTAACATGTTATTTTCGTATGTTAAAATTACTGAGTCTTGTTATTGCAGTCTTAAGTGTAGTACTAATTCTTTCCCTATGTTAGTTCTTACAAGTTTGGATTACATGATGTTCTGCACTGAAACTTACTGAACATTTCTGGCAGATGATCGCATGGTAGCTGTGTCAAGTAAAAATGAATATGCAGTTGATGCAGAAGATGCGTCGGTCGGTAGCAGTGCAGATCCTCTGAAGAACATTTTCTTGCATGATGCCTCGGTGAACCATGACAAGAAGGAAGGTGAATCGCATACAAATGGCATCATCGATGCACGATCTCAAGTATTTCCGACAGAATTTGGCACAATGCCTGTCTCTCAGGAGACCAATGCAGTCAGCACACATGTTGAAGAAAAGACTGGCACGGAAGACACCAAAGCAAAAGATGAGCCTCTGGTAGAGAATATAGATGACTCAGAAGAAAAGAAACAGACTCAAGATGCTAGCGTGAAGGAGATGACTGCAGTACTGCACTCAGATAATGTCGAAGAGGATAAACTGGCTGAGGATACTGGTTCAAATGAAGTGACTGCAGTACAAAGCACAGAAAATATTCATGAAAAAGATCAGACTGAAGACGGTAGTGCAAAGGAGATGGACAGGGAATTTAATACAGCTGATGTTGATAACAGGCAGACCGATGAGACGAGCAAAGAAGAGGAGACAGATGAGGTGCAACAGACAGATAGTGCCGAAGAAAAGAAGCCGGCTCCAGAAGCTAGTGCAAAGGAGACGAACGCCATGCAAAGCAGGGATCATGCTGAAGAGCAGAAGCAGGGTGAAGGAACAGTCAGACTGGAGGGAAACAAGCAGAATGGAGAGATCGCCGCTATCGGCTCGAGGCTGAATTCAGCAAGGATCAGCGTCCCCTTGAAGGTCCTCCTTGCTGAGGCGAGCCTGGAGGGCAAAGAGAAGAAACCCAGCACCAAGGAGCGGGTCCTGTCATTCACACGGCGAGGAGCGTCGAAGGACGACGCCTCATCGGCGAAGCCAGGGGCAGCCGGTTCGGACGACCAGTACTGGAATTCCCCCGCGAAGATGCCCCACGACAACAACAACGTCGACAAGAGGTCCAAAGTGAGAAAGCAGCCGTGGATGCCCTTCATCTGCTGCCACTCCGTGCACTGATGCTGCCATTCATTCTTCCTCAGCTACGATCTTCTTTCTACACACGCCATGCGCATCTTGTTTGAATCCGTGGCACCCTTTTTAGTATATTTGCGTGAGGACTGGATATTGGATAAGCTTATGTCTTGCAAACATATGCCACCCGAACTACTGTCATGTACGTGTAGATAATCACTGAAGTTAAGATGGTCTGGTATCTCACCTGATTGCCGAAATATGTCGTTGTTCAGATGCTTTGGATCAGTGCGATTTTGATGTACCGATGTATCGCCACCTGACTTTGTGGTACGGATGTTGTTTGGTCTCATTTGCATTTGGATGTGGCTTCGGTCCTGCACGGCCGCTGACTAGGTTCATCAGCTCGTCTTTCTAGCCCGAGTTGCCTTGGTTCTCTGGCCCAAGTTGCCTTGGCTCCAACATATTTGAGCAAGGTGCTATATTTTTATGGGTTTGTCTACATCTAGATGTGCCCTAGTTATTGCACATCTAAGTAACACAATCAAGCATAAGAAGGAAAAGAAAAAGGAAAAAGAAAATAATCACACGAATCTTCACGTAAGATCAATAGATCAATGACGTAGGACTTAGACATGCAATACTTATAACACATCTAGATCTACTTTAGCAAAATTGATATTTTATTCTTTTGTTTTGAACTTGCTTGTGAATCTGAGATGAATTTGTACTACTTTGCTACTTTATTTATTTAATACTGTATAAAATAGCTGTGTGTATCATTTCATGCAAATATCAGGGGTAATCCTTCTTTTTGATTTTTTTTATATTACACATCTGTTTAGATTGGATATCAAATGCATTGAATTAATTCGCAAAAAAGAAATGCATTGGATTGGACGATTGTAGTATCAGAGTAAGATTATTATACAATATCAATTGCATGCTAGCCATTAATAAACTATATCTATTTACGATCTGAAAATAAATGAAAACAAAATAAACTTTATCTATTTTATTTTTTGTATATGAAAAATACGAGTCAGTTTGGTCAAGTCCAACCCAACCCAGATACTACTGGTAGTTGGCACTGCCACTGCTCCTCTATAAACGCAACCCCTCACGAGTTCGGCAAAAAATACTCCTCTCTCCCCCGAACAAACCCCAGCTGCATCCATGGCGAAGCCGCGGCTTCTTCTCTTCCTGCTGGTCGCCGCCACCGCGCTCCTGCTCGTCGGTAAGCGACCCCGCCCGCCCGCCGTACCCTCGATCCATATCACGCCCCGCGCGCCCCCATCCCTACGCGGCACACTCTGATGTCTGATCCGATCTGGCTCCTTCCCTGCAGCCTCCGCCAAGAAGTCCGGCGACGTCTCGGCGCTCCAGATCGGCGTCAAGGTACGTGCCCTCGCCCCTCGGGCTCTCGGCTCTGGTGCCATCAATGGATTCCGCCTGCGCGCGTTCGAAATTGTGTGTCTTCCTACTGCGCGTCTCGTCGGGTGGATCGATTCAGCCTGAGGAAAATAGATTAGATGCTGTGCGACCGTGGATTTCGTCGGATCTGAGGCCTAGTATGCGCGAATTGTGTTAGAGTAGATCCCGTCGGATAACATTCTGGAGGGATCCAATTTTCAGAAACGAACTGTCTTGGTGTGGCTGATGTTCACACAACTCGAGATTTACAGTGTGGACTTGGAGGTGACGGATCACCATTTTGGTTTAGTTTAGTAGCTTGTTAACATATCAAAGGTTTGGCACAACCGGTGACCTGAATCCGTAAGCGTGTAGAGCAAACATTTCTGCTTTTCATTCAAAAACTGAATATGCTAGCGGACCAAGCTGAAGTGAATTGCCTCAAAGTATATTTCAAAACCCATGTTCCGAGAAGCATCATCCACAATTTGGCGCAGTATACTTATCTTATAAGTATTAACAAAGCCTTCTTGTGAAAATCATCATCCAGAATTTGGTGCAGTACTGATCTTAAAGATACGTTGTTATGGATCGAGATAGTTCAAAGAAAATAATTGCTACTAATGAAACAAACAGTAGTTACATGGATACTGGATTTCAAGCTGAACTGCAATAGAGCATAGATAAATTTAGAGAAAAGGCTGTATGGCCCTGCTTTTTTTATAAGAAAGCAATAGAGCATAGGCAACACCATTTGCTAGCTTCATTTCCGGAATTCAGTTATTATGCCTCTTATCTTATTATTATGCCCATGTTGAAATTTTCAGTACAAGCCAGAATCGTGCAGCATCTCGGCTCACAAAGGTGACAGAGTTAAAGTTCACTACCGTGTAAGTTCAATATTCTGCTGGGTGACCTGGATCTGTTGTTTATTTTTGCAATATATAAGCCATGGCAATTTGTCATGGAGAGTTCTGACTTGAGTTTCTCTTTTATTGTGGCATTAGATAACTTTATTGTCCTCTTCTCTTTCCCCTTCATTTCACTCTAACTAGTATGCCTTAACTTACCCCTTCATTCCGTAAAAGAAGAAAAGAGAACTTAGTCCTTCAGTACTCCCCTAAGGATTTTATCTACTGCAATATGTATGATATTGAAAAAATAAAATGTGAATTTGCTTTGAGGAAGCTACAAGACATCTTTTTGATCCAATGTAAAGATAGTTAGAACTTATGCTAGAATTTGTTAATTCAACCATTCCATAGGTGTACTTCAAGAGGTTTTGATGCTACATGATATAGGAATTCATTTCTGAATCATGTCTATTCTATCACCAGGGAACACTTACCGATGGAACAGTTTTTGATTCTAGCTATGAAAGGGGTGACCCGATTGAATTTGAATTGGGCACTGGTCAAGTGATCAAAGGTAATTGTGAAAACAGCTCATTGGATAACTAGTAATTTCTTCATTTACAATTTGGTTCTGTGTCTGAATGTCTATACTTCACTCTGTAGGATGGGACCAGGGAATTTTGGGCATGTGCATTGGTGAGAAGAGGAAGCTGAAGATCCCTTCAAAGCTCGGCTATGGGGATCAGGGATCGCCACCTACCATTCCAGGTATACCATTTTACGCTCTCTAGCTAGTAGGCAACTGTTTTTCTTGCAGATTTCTGATATGAGTCCTGTTTTTCTCTTGCAGGCGGAGCAACTCTCATATTCGACACAGAGCTTGTCGCTGTCAATGGCGAGCCATCTAGCAAATCAGATGAGGATGACGCTGATCTGTAGGCAGCTCGGCGCAGCACGATCGCCCAGTTATCAAATCGAATAGGACTACGTATGGGAAACTTACTCTTGTAGGGCAGACACAATGAGACAGGAACATTGTCTTACCATGATCAAACAGAGGAGTCTAGTTCTCAAAATCGAATAGATCAAGTGACTTTTGCTACCCTATGTAATTCTCTGGAATAATTCTTCTATCTACCTTGTTACTTCTGCTTTTATTCTTGGAATGGTTATAAAGTACTACTCCTTGCGTTTCTTATTTTACTCAGCATATTAGGTTTGTCTTAAGTCATACTTGGTTAACCTAATTTATATTAAAAGATATTGGCATTTACAATATCAAATAAATACAGTGTGAAAATATGTTACATGATGGATCTAATGATATCCATTTGGTATTTGCAATGCTGGTATTATTTTTAACTTGTTCAAACATCAACAAATGGACTTACGACAAACCTAATATGCGGAGTAAAAAGGAATGGAGGGACTATAAGATTAGTCATGTCGACTTGGATTTGACTCCAGTGCAGCATGGATGTAACGAGTCAAGAGAAATTTCAGATTTTTAAACCGTCTCAGATTACATTCACCTGTGTACTTGAAAGGAAGGAAGACGGACCCGACCACATCTTTCTGCCAATGTGCTGAGGTTTCATCAATTAACTCACAAACTTCCTATGGCCGGTGGTGAGTTAGGCATGCAATGGGCCGCATAGAGTAATCCCGTGGGATCCAATTTTGCCGCCAGATATCTGCATTGTACCCTCATCGATACGACGACTTAGGCCGTGTGGGAGGACCTCCTTCCCCTTCACTATTTCCCTCCAAATCTGCGAAAGATGGCCACCAAGTTGAGCTTTCAAAAAAAAAAAACAGTATTAGGATAATAGCTTGCTTTCAGATTGTTTGCGCTTAAAGTGTCGGGAGCTTGCAAGATCCGCCATGCTTGCCTTGTCAACATGACCAAATTAAATACCCCTATATCTCTGAAACCTAGCACCCTTGGTATTTTGGTCATGCCATAACCTTCCATGACACCCAACTCATCTTCCTTAACTCACGCATACTACCCCGCTACAACTTCCTATTGATAGAGTTTATTTGAAGTTAGGGTCCACGCGGTAGTTTAAAGCAAGACAGAGTAGACTGGTATCGCTTGCGCCACAAATTTGTTAAGCATATCTTTTCGTCCGGAAGAAAGAATTTTGTTCGTCAAACATGTTACCTTATTCCAAACCTTCTTTTTAAGATACTTGAAAGCTCCATTTTGCCAGTACCTACATCAGTAGGCATCCCCAAGTACCTTCTCCGATAAACTTTCATTGTGGACGTTGAGAATAGCCTTCATCTCATCCCTAACCACTTGAGGGCACCCTTTACTCAAAAAACTCAAAGACTTGGAAAGATCCCCCCCCCCCCCCCCCCCGCCCGACAATATGTCTCCAACAAAGAGGATACCAAAGTTGCACCATCACCCCCAGCCTTGACGAACATCAGGCTGTCATTCGCGAAAAGTAAGTGACTCGCTGGTGGTCCCGATTCTGCCACTTTAATCCCACTCACAATCGATGATCAGGTGATTTTTTTAAGAGGGATGAAAGGCCCTCTAGTGTCAACAAGAAGAGGTTAGGCAAAATCGGGTCTCCGTAAGGAGTTTCCTTCATAGGTTTGAACTCCTCGAGCATCTTTCCATTAAACATACCATAAATTTTTAAAGAGCTCATCAAACACATAACCGAAGAAAACCAAATTGGTGCAAACTCCAGCTTGGTCATTATTTCCTGAAGGTAGTTCCACTCCAACTGGTCATATGCCTTCATTATATCCAGTTTCAGCGCACAAACATTATTTTCTTTGAGTTGTTGCTTTTCATTAAATGAAGTTATTCATCAGTTGAAGTTACATTGTTTGTAACCCCCCCCCCCCACACACAAGTAGATTGTTCTTCTGAAATAATCTTAGGTAGGATCAACTTCAGATGGTTAGGCAGAACCGTCGAAGCAATCTTATAAAGGACATCGCACAGACTCATAGATCGAAACTGAGATAGGAGGGTCGGGCTTGTTACCTTTGGATTTGGAACCAAAATTGTGTCATTCAGGCCCCAATATCCTCTACTCCTCTCAAGATACATAAGACCAACATGGTCACTTCTTCTCCACACATCTCTAGGTGTTGCTGGAAAAATTGAGTCGGATATCCATCAGAGTCTGGTGCTTTTGCGGGGCCGACTTTACCTCCTCTATTATATAGTTTGTTGTTAACCTTTCATTCATCACGTTGGTGACATGCTGTATTGATCACTTTATCCATGTTGGTCGTTCCCTCATATGAAAAGGTCCCGATAAAAGGTTGTAACCATCTGCTCCGTCTTCGCAGCATCCTCGATGCAAGTTCCATCCCGGCGCATTAAGCTTTTTAATTCTCAGCTTCCTTATTTTCGATTTAACATGCCCAACAGTTGTCTTGTTCCAACGAGTTAATGTGGCTGACAGGGAGTTGAGTTTGGCCTAGAATCCGTCGAACATATGAGTTCTCGGGCCTTGCTAATGTTGCTCTATGGTTTCCTTGAACCCATCATAGGATTCCCACATCAATTCATCGGATTTGATCAGAAGTGATGGACTATAGGGTTGTGGTCAGATGTGGATGTTGATGCGAGCACAACATTAGGAAACTTGCTGCACCAGTCAACCGAAGCTAGAGCTATGTCCAGTTGTACCTTGGTGTAGCTGTCCCCGGCCACACGCTTTTCGAAAGTCCACCTAGTGTTGGAAAATTTAATATCTCTGAGACCGCACACATCCACTCCATCTTTGAAATCCGTCACTTGAGACATACTTCTCTGTCCTATCCCTTCAAACTCATCCAACATGAGCACTTCATTAAAATCACCTATACAAATCCATGGTTTATCACTCTTTGGAGATAAGAGAGCGCATAAGATCCCACGTTTGTTTTCTCTCAATGACATGTGCCTCACCACACATGCATGTCGATGCCACGGGTCACTGCCTTCCAAAGTAACATAAGCATCAATGTGATAGTTAGAGTAACCAAACACTTCGACCTTTATTTCATTATTCCAAAACAAACCCAAACCTCTCCTAACTGTATAAGCATCATCAAAACCTAAAGTGTCTAACAAGTTTTCTACTCGAGCTTTGGGCAGCTAAGTTTCAACTATACATAGCACTGACCGGGCAAATTGCCTCGCGAAATTGCGAAGCCCACAAACTATCGCAGAGGAGCCCACTCCAAAACAGTTCTAGTAGAAGAGACTCATTTCACCCAACAGGCCTCCTCGAGGGAGGCCACCTATGCCGCTTCAGAAGTTACACACATGGCTGGTGAAGTACCTCTGACTCAGGGGCCGTAGATTTCACTAGTGGCTTCTCTCGAGAAAAATAGCATACGCTGGGTAAACAAATTACTGTTGGGCAATTGATAGAACTTCAAATAATCATGACGATATCCAGGCAATGATCATTATATAGGCATCACGTCCAAGATTAGTAGACCGACTCCTGCCTGCATCTACTACTATTACTCCACACATCGACCGCTATCCCAGCATGCATCTAGTGTATTAAGTTCATGGAGAAATGGAGTAATGCAATAAGACCAATGACATGATGTAGACAAGATCTAGTCATATAGGAATAGACCCCATCTTGTTATCCTTAATAGGAACGATACATACGTGTCGTTTCCCCTTCTGTCACTGGGATCGAGCACCGTAAGATCGAACCCATCACAAAGCACCTCTTCCCATGGCAAGAAAAATCGATCTAGTCGGCCTAACTAAATCAAAGATTCGGAGAAGTAATACGAGGCTATAAGTAATCATGCATAAAAGAATCAAATAACTTTCATGGATAAAAGCATAGATCCGATCATAAACTCAAAGTTCATCGAATCCCAACAAACACACCGCAAAAAGAGTTACATCAAATAGATCTCCAAGAGACCATTGCACTGAGAATCAAAAGAGAGAGGAAGCCATCTAGCTACAAACTACGGACCCGTAGGTCTACAATGAACTACTCACGCTGTCACGCATCATCGGAGAGGCACCAATGAGGATGATGAACCCCTTCGTGATGGTGTCTAGATTGGATATGTGGTTTCTGGAACTTGCAGCGGCTGGAATTGATTTCCGTCGACTCCCCTAGGGTTTCTGGAATATTGGGATATTTATAGAGCAAAGAGGTGGTGCAAGAGGCCACCAAGGTGGGCACAACCCACCAGGGCGCGCCTGGGCCCCCAGGCGCGCCCATGTGGATTGTGCCCCCCTCGGGGTACCCCTCTGGCACTTCTTTGGCCCAACGTGTGTCTTCTGGCCCAGAAAAATTCTCCAAAAAGTTTCGCTGCATTTGGACTCCGTTTGTTATTGATTTTCTGCGAAGTAAAAAACAAGCATTAAACAAGAACTGGCACTGGGCACTGTGTCAATAGGTTAGTCCCAAAAAATGATATAAAGTTGCTATAAAATAATTGTAAAACATCCAAGAATGATAATATAACAGCATGGAACAATAAAAAATTATAGATACGTTGAAATGCATTTCATCCTTAGTCCTCTTGCCTTGGCATGCAATGCCTTAATCAGAGATGGGAGCATAAGATGGCCAACATATTGTGTTTCTGCAATTCTTTTACGAAGAGCCATCTTTATCATGATCATCTGCCTGATCTTATCAAATGCTTGCCACAACAAAAGCCCTTTCACTGACTTGAACTTTGCACTGAAACACTCAGCGAGGTTATTGGTCACATAGTCTACTTTGCAGATTTCATTGAATTTGCTTTTTGACCACACCTATCCATGATGTTCATCCATGTACTCCTTCACCAAAGGATTATGAGCACACGACACTCTCAAATGGTGCTCATGCTTCCTCAAGCTGCATGTTGATACGTCTCCTTCGTATCTATAATTTTTGATTGTTCCATGTCAATATTCTACAACTTTCATATACTTTTGGCAACTTTTTATACTATTTTTAGGACTAAAATATTGATCCAGTGCCCAGTGCCAGTTCTTGTTTGTTGCATTTTTTTGTTTCGCAGAATATCCATATCAAACGGAGTCCAAACGGAATAAAAGCTGATGGAGATTTTTTTTGGAATATATATGATTTTTGGGAAGAAAAATCCACGCGAGACGATGCTCGAGGGGCCCACGAGGCAGGGGGCGCGCCCCTGACCCTCGTGGCCACTCCGTAAGGCAGTTTGCGCCCTTCTTTCGCCGCAAGAAAGCTAATATCCGGATAGAGATCATGTTAAAATTTCAGCCCAATCGGAGTTAGGATCTCCGGAAATATAAGAAACAGTGAAAGGGTAGAATCTGAGAACGCAGAAACAAAGAGAGACAGAGAGACAGATCCAATCTCGGAGGGGCTCTCGCCCCTCCCATGCCATGGAGGCGATGGACCAGAGGGGAAACCCTTCTCCCATCTAGGGAGGAGGTCAAGGAAGAAGGAGAAGGAGGGGGCCTCTCTCCCCCTCGCTTCCGGTGGCACCGGAGTGCCACCGGGGGCCATCATCATCACCGCAATCTTCACCAACAACTTCACCGCCATCATCACCAACTCTTCCCCCCTCTATGCAGCGGTGTAACCTCTCTCTTACCCGCTGTAATCTCTACTTAAACATGGTGCTCAACGCTATATATTATTTCCCAATGATGTATGGCTATCCTATGATGTTTGAGTAGATTTGTTTTGTCCTATGGGCTATTTGATGATCAAGATTGGTTTGAGTTGCATGTTTTATTATTGGTGGTGTCCTATGGTGCTCTCCGTGTTGCGTAAGCGTGAGGGATTCCCGCTGTAGGGTGTTGCAATACGTTCATGATTCGCTTATAGTGGGTTGCGTGAGTGACTGAAACACAAACCCGAGTAAGGGGGTTGTTGCATATGGGATAAAGAGGACTTGATACTTTAATGCTATGGTTGGGTTTTACCTTAATGATCTTTAGTAGTTGCGGATGCTTGCTAGAGTTCCAATCATAAGTGCATATGATCCAAGTAGAGAAAGTATGTTAGCTTATGCCTCTCCCTCATATAAAATTGCAATAATGATTACCGGTCTAGTTATCGATTGCCTAGGGACAAATAACTTTCTCGTAACAAAAAGCTCTTTACTAAAACTAACTTAGTTGTGTCTTTACCTAAACAGCCCCTACTTTTTATTTACGCAATCTTTATTATCTTGCAAACCTATCCAACAACACCTACAAAGTACTTCTAGTTTCATACTTGTTCTAGGTAAAGAGAACATCAAGCATGTGTAGAGTTGTATCGGTGGTCGATAGAACTTGAGGGAATATTTGTTCTGCCTTTAGCTCCTCGTTGGGTTTGACACTCTTACTTATCGAAAACTGTTGCGATCCCCTATACTTGTGGGTTATCAAGACCTTTTTCTGGCGTCGTTGCTGGGGAGCAATAGCGTGGGGTGAATATTCTTGTGTGTGCTTGTTTGCTTTATCATTAAGTAATTTTTATTTGCTGTTCTTAGTTGTTCTTTATCTTTAGTTATGGATATGGAACACAAAATACCAAAAAAATTAGGTGTACTTGCTACTCATGGAGATGGGGAACCTCCTAAAACCCTCGATGCTGGTTATGTGAAAGATATTATGTACTACTTTAATAATCCTGAGAAAACCCATTCAATTATGTAATGGGAGTAACGTTGGATCAACATGAATACTTTATGGATTACCGCTTGACACAAAAAGGGAAACTATTATGGGATCAAATTCATATATTGAATTGGTATGCTAGGCAACTATGCTTGAGATATGGTTATACTTGTTGCTCTAGGATGAAGGCTCCACACCTTCCCTTTTTATGCGAATTTAATGATAATAAAACCTTAGCTTCTTATGCTAATGGTATATATGATTACTATGATGTGGAACAAATAGAAGAATTTGTTGCTTTTATGGGTGCTTATGAAATTGAATCTATGTTTAAAGAGTTTGAAGATCTTGATGATTCGGTTTATAAACCTGAAAATTTAGCTATCCTTAAATATTGCTATGAGAATTATGAATACAATTCTGATATTAATACACTTATTGAGAAAGTCTCCGCGGTCCAAGAAGAGACTAATATTTTGCAGGAATCTATGGAAGAAGAAGTTGATGAAACTGTGAGCTCATTGGATGAAAAAGATGAGGAGGAGAGCGAAGAACAAAAGGAGGAAGAGCGGATTGATCACCCGTGCCCACCTACCTTCTAATGAGAGTAACTCTTCAACTCATACATTGTTTAATTTCCCTTCATGCTTACTAAGGATGAATGCTATGATAATTGCTATGATCCCCGTTGATTCTTTTGAAATATCCCTTTTTGATACTTGCTATGCTTGTGGCCAAGATGCCAATATGAATTATGCTTATGGAGATGAACTTGCTATAGTTCCTTATGTTAAACATGAAATTGTTGCTATTGCACCCACGCATGATAGTCCTATTATCTTTTTGAATTCTCCCAACTACACTATATCGGAGAAGTTTGCACTTATTAAGGATTATATTGATGGGTTGCCTTTTACTATACACATGATGATTTTGATGAATATAATATGCATGTGCTTGCTGCTCCTACTTGCAATTATTATGAGAGAGGAACTACATCTCCACCTCTCTATGTTTCCCACACGATAAAATTATTGCAAGAAACTGTTTATACTATGCATTGGCCTTTACTTTGTGTGCGTGAATTGTTCTTTTATGACATGTCGATGCATAGGAAGAGAGTTAGACTTCGTTGTTGCATGATATATGTTACTTTGTGCTCGCTACTAAATTACAAATCATTGTTAATTAAAATTGGCTTTGATATACCTTGGGATCCGGGTGGATTCACTACTTGAGCACTATATGCCTAGCTTAATGGCTTTAAAGAAAGCGCTGCCAGGGAGACAACCCGGAAGTTTTAGAGAGTCATTTATTTCTGTTGAGTGCTTTCATATAGTTTAAAAACAAAAAAAATAAAGAGGGGAACCCAAAACTTTTTCAAAAAGGAAAGTGAAAGTGAGAAAGACAAGCATTGTTGAAGTGGGAGAGCTCCTTGAACTTTGTTCATGCTCACGACAACTTTGTGAATCTTGATTACAGAAACTTTTCAACAAAAATATATTTATCCCCTTGTACAATTCCATTGTATTATAAAAACAATGTGCCAAGGTTCGCCATTAGGATGTTTACATTTGCTTGATGGTTTGTACGGTGCAGGACAGAAACTTTGGCTGTAGTGCGCGATTTTACATTTTTAGCTGGAACGTCAAATGGTTCTGATTCTTTTTGCACTGTCTTTCTATACAAATTTTTTATTTTTTAAAATTTGGGTAGAAGTTTTCAAGTATCAGAAGTATGGTGAATGTTCAAATTATTACAGACTGTTCTGTTTTAGACAGATTCTGTTTTTGATGCATAGTTTGCTTGTTTTGATGAAACTATCAATTTATATCAGTGGATTAAGCCATGAAAAAGTTATATTACAGTAGACACAATGCAAAAACAAAATATGAATTGGTTTGAAACAGTACTTAGAGTAGTTATTTGCTTTATTATACTAACGGATCTTACCGAGTTTTCTGTTGAAGTTTTGTGTGGATGAAGTGTTCGATGATCGAGAAGGTCTCGATGTGAGAAGAAGTAAGAGAGGCAAGAGCTCAAGCTTGGGGATGCCCAAGGCACCCCAAGTAAATATTCAAGGATACTCAAGCATCTAAGCTTGGGGATGCCCCGGAAGACATCCCCTCTTTCTTCAACAAGTATCGGTATGCTTTCGGATTCATTTCGTTCATGCGATATGTGCAATCTTGGAGCATCTTTTGCATTTAGTTTTCATCTTTATTTTGTGCACCATGCTGGTATGAGATAGTACTTGGTTGATTTATAGAATGCTCTATGCACTTCACTTATATCTTTTGAGTATGGCCTTATAGAATGCTTCATGTGCTTCACTTATATCATTTGAAGTTTGGATTGCCTGTTTCTCTTTACATAGAAAACCACCATTTGTAGAATGCTCTTTTGCTTCACTTATATTTGTTAGAGCACGGGCATATCTTTTGTAGAAAGAATTAAACTCTCTTGCTTCACTTATATCTATTTAGAGAGATGACAGGAATTGGTCATTCACATGGTTAGTCATAAAATCCTACATAAAACTTGTAGATCACTGAATATGATATGTTTGATTCCTTGCAATAGTTTTGTGATATAAAGATGGTGATATTAGAGTCATGCTAGTGGGTAGTTGTGGATTAGTAGAAATACTTGTGTTGAGGTTTGTGATTCCCGTAGAATGCACGTATGGTGAACCGTTATGTAACGAAGTCGGAGCATGAGGTATTTATTGATTGTCTTCCTTATGTGTGGCGGTCGGGGACGAGCGATGGTCTTTTCCTACCAATCTATCCTCCTAGGAGCATGCGCGTAGTACTTTGTTTCGATAGCTAATAGACTTTTGCAATAAGTATGTGAGTTCTTTATGACTAATGTTGAGTCCATGGATTATACGCACTCTCACCCTTCCACCATTGCTAGCCTCTCTAGTACCACGCAACTTTCGCCGGTACCATACACCCACCATATACCTTCCTCAAAACAGCCACCATACCTACCTATCATGGCATTTTCATAGCCATTCTGAGATATATTGCCATGCAACTTCCATCATCATCATATACATGACTTGAGCATTCATTGTCATATTGCTTTGCATGATTGTAAGATAGCTAGCGTGATGTTTTCATGGCTTGTCCATTTTTTGATGTCATTGCTACGCTAGATCATTGCACATCCCGGTACACCGCCGGAGGCATTCATATGGAGTCATATCTTTGTTTTAGTATCGAGTTGTAAGTAAATAAAAGTGTGATGATCATCATTATTAGAGCATTGCCCCAGTGAGGAAAGGATGATGGAGACTATGATTCCCCCACAAGTCGGGATGAGACTCCGGACGAAAAAAAAGAGAAAGGCCAAAAAAAGAGAAGGCCCAAAAAAATAATAAATAAAAAAATGAGAGAAAAAGAGAGAAGGGGTAATGTTACTATCCTTTTACCACACTTGTGCTTCAAAGTAGAACCATGTTCTTCATATAGAGAGTCTCTTGAGTTATCACTTTCATATACTAGTGGGAATTTTCATTATAGAACTTGGCTTGTATATTCCGATGATGGGCTTCCTCAAATGCCCGAGGTTTTCATGAGCAAGCAAGTTGGATGCACACCCACTTTAGTTTTCAGTCTGAGCTTTCATACACTTATAGCTCTAGTGCATCCGTTGCATGGCAAACCCTACTCACTCACATTGATATCTATTGATGGGAATCTCCATAGCCTGTTGATACGCCTAGTTGATGTGAGACTATCTTCTCCTTTTTGTCTTATCCACAACCACCATTCTATTCCATCTATAGTGCTATGTCCATGGCTCATACTCATGTATTGCGTGAAAGTTGAAAAGGTTTGAGAACGTCAAAAGTATGAAACAACTGCTTGGCTTGTCATCGGGGTTGTGCATGATGTGAATATTTTGTGTGGTGAAGATGGAGCATAGCCAGACTATATGATTTTGTAGGGATAGCTTTCTTTGGCCATGTTATTTTGAAAAGACATGATTGCTTTATTAGTAGGCTCGAAGTATTATTGTTTTTATGTCAAATGATAGACTATTGCTTTGAATCACTCATATCTTAATATTCACGCCATGATTAGATATGTGATCAAGATTATGCTAGGTAGCATTCCACATCAAAAATTATTTTTTTATCATTTACCTACTCGAGGAAGAGCAGGAATTAAGCTTGGGGATGCTGATACGTCTCCGTCGTATCTACAATTTTTTATTATTCCATGTCAATATTCTACAACTTTCATATACTTTTGGCAACTTTTTATACTATTTTTGGGACTAACATATTGATCCAGTGCCCAGTGCCACTTCCTTTTTGTTGCATGTTTTTTGTTTCGCAGAATATCCATATCAAACGGAGTCCTAACGGAATAAAAACTGACGGAGATTTTTTTGGAATATATATGATTTTTGGGAAGAAAAATCTATGTGAGACGATGCTCGAGGGGCCCACGAGGCAGGGGGCGCGCCCCTGACCCTCGTGGCCACACCGTAAGGCGGTTGGTGCCCTTATTTCACCACAAGAAAGCTAATATCCGGATAGAGATCGTGTTAAAATTTCACCCCAATCGGAGTTACGGATCTCCGGGAATATAAGAAACGGTGAAAGGGTAGAATCTGGGAACGTAGAAACAGAGAGAGACAGAGAAACAGATCCAATCTCGGAGGGGCTCTCGCCCCTCCCATGCCATGGAGGCCATGGACCAGAGGGGAAACCCTTCTCCCATCTAGGGAGGAGGTCAAGGAAGAAGAAGAAGGAGGGGGCTCTCTCCCCCTCGCTTCCGGTGGCACCGGAGTGCCACCGGGGGCCATCATCATGACCACAATCTTCACCAACAACTTCACCGCCATCATCACCAACTCTTCCCCCCTCTATGCAGCGGTGTAAACTCTCTCTTACCCGCTGTAATCTCTACTTAAACATGGTGCTCAACGCTATATATTATTTCCCAATGATGTATAGCTATCCTATGATGTTTGAGTAGATCCGTTTTGTCCTATGGGCTATTTGATGATCAATATTGGTTTGAGTTGCATGTTTTATTATTGGTGCTGTCCTATGGTGCTCTCCGTGTTGCGCAAGTGTGAGGGATTCCCGCTTGTAGGGTGTTGCAATACGTTCATGATTCGCTTATAGTGAGTTGCGTGAGTGACTGAAACACAAACCCGAGTAAGGGGGTTGTTGCGTATGGGATAAAGAGGACTTGATACTTTAATGATATGGTTGGGTTTTACCTTAATGATCTTTAGTAGTTGTGGATGCTTGCTAGAGTTCCAATCATAAGTGCATATGATCCAAGTAGAGAAAGTATGTTAGCTTATGCCTCTCCCTCATATAAAATTGCAATAATGATTACCGGTCTAGTTATCGATTGCCTAGGGACAAATAACTTTCTCGTAACAAAAAGCTCTTTACTAAAACTAACTTAGTTGTGTCTTTACCTAAACAGCCCCTACTTTTTATTTACGCAATCTTTATTATCTTGCAAACCTATCCAACAACACCTACAAAGTACTTCTAGTTTCATACTTGTTCTAGGTAAAGAGAACATCAAGCATGTGTAGAGTTGTATCGGTGGTCGATAGAACTTGAGGGAATATTTGTTCTGCCTTTAGCTCCTCGTTGGGTTTGACACTCTTACTTATCGAAAACTGTTGCGATCCCCTATACTTGTGGGTTATCAAGACCTTTTTCTGGCGTCGTTGCTGGGGAGCAATAGCGTGGGGTGAATATTCTTGTGTGTGCTTGTTTGCTTTATCATTAAGCAATTTTTATTTGCTGTTCTTAGTTGTTCTTTATCTTTAGTTATGGATATGGAACACAAAATACCAAAAAAATTAGGTGTACTTGCTACTCATGGAGATGGGGAACCTCCTAAAACCCTGGATGCTGGTTATGTGAAAGATATTATGTACTACTTTAATAATCCTGAGAAAACCCATTCAATTATGTAATGGGAGTAACGTTGGATCAACATGAATACTTTATGGATTACCGCTTGACACAAAAAGGGAAACTATTATGGGATCAAATTCATATATTGAATTGGTATGCTAGGCAACTATGCTTGAGATATGGTTATACTTGTTGCTCTAGGATGAAGGCTCCACACCTTCCCTTTTTATGCGAATTTAATGATAATAAAACCTTAGCTTCTTATGCTAATGGTATATATGATTACTATGATGTGGAACAAATAGAAGAATTTGTTGCTTTTATGGGTGCTTATGAAATTGAATCTATGTTTAAAGAGTTTGAAGATCTTGATGATTCGGTTTATAAACCTGAAAATTTAGCTATCCTTAAATATTGCTATGAGAATTATGAATACAATTCTGATATTAATACACTTATTGAGAAAGTCTCCGCGGTCCAAGAAGAGACTAATATT
This sequence comes from Triticum urartu, assembly GCF_003073215.2. Lineage (NCBI taxonomy): Eukaryota > Viridiplantae > Streptophyta > Magnoliopsida > Poales > Poaceae > Triticum > Triticum urartu. Next base: position 468,362,700 of record NC_053026.1, on the reverse strand, counting down.
TTGCAGGAATCTATGGAAGAAGAAGTTGATGAAACTGTGAGCTCATTGGATGAAAAAGATGAGGAGGAGAGCAAAGAACAAAAGGAGGAAGAGCGGATTGATCACCCGTGCCCACCTTCTAATGAGAGTAACTCTTCAACTCATACATTGTTTAATTTCCCTTCATGCTTACTGAAGGATGAATGCTATGATAATTGCTATGACCCCGTTGATTCTTTTGAAATATCCCTTTTTGATGATGCTTGCTATGCTTGTGGCCAAGATGCCAATATGAATTATGCTTATGAAGATGAACTTGCTATAGTTCCTTATGTTAAACATGAAATTGTTGCTATTGCACCTACGCATGATAGTCCTATTATCTTTTTGAATTCTCCCAACTACACTATATCAGAGAAGTTTGCACTTATTAAGGATTATATTGATGGGTTGCGTTTTACTATTACACATGATGATTTTGATGAATATAACATGCATGTGCTTGCTGCTCGTACTTGCAATTATTATGAGAGAGGAACTACATCTCCACCTCTCTATGTTTCCCACACGATAAAATTGCAAGAAACTATTTATACTATGCATTGGCCTTTACTTTGTGTGCGTGAATTGTTCTTTTATGACATGTCGATGCATAGGAAGAGAGTTAGACTTCGTTGTTGCATGATATATGTTACTTTGTGCTCGCTACTAAATTACAAATCATTGTTAATTAAAATTGGCTTTGATATACCTTGGGATCCGGGTGGCTCTCTCCCCCTCGCTTCCGGTGGCACCGGAGTGCCACCGGGGGCCATCATCATGACCACAATCTTCACCAACAACTTCACCGCCATCATCACCAACTCTTCCCCCCTCTATGCAGCGGTGTAACCTCTCTCTTACCCGCTGTAATCTCTACTTAAACATGGTGCTCAACGCTATATATTATTTCCCAATGATGTATGGCTATCCTATGATGTTTGAGTAGATCCGTTTTGTCCTATGGGCTATTTGATGATCAATATTGGTTTGAGTTGCATGTTTTATTATTGGTGCTGTCCTATGGTGCTCTCCGTGTTGCGCAAGTGTGAGGGATTCCCGCTGTAGGGTGTTGCAATACATTCATGATTCGCTTATAGTGAGTTGCGTGAGTGACTGAAACACAAACCCGAGTAAGGGGGTTGTTGCGTATGGGATAAAGAGGACTTGATACTTTAATGATATGGTTGGGTTTTACCTTAATGATCTTTAGTAGTTGTGGATGCTTGCTAGAGTTCCAATCATAAGTGCATATGATCCAAGTAGAGAAAGTATGTTAGCTTATGCCTCTCCCTCATATAAAATTGCAATAATGATTACCGGTCTAGTTATCGATTGCCTAGGGACAAATAACTTTCTCGTAACAAAAAGCTCTTTACTAAAATTAACTTAGTTGTGTCTTTACCTAAACAGCCCATACTTTTTATTTATGCAATATTTATTATCTTGCAAACCTATCCAACAACACCTACAAAGTACTTCTAGTTTCATACTTGTTCTAGGTAAAGCGAACATCAAGCGTGCGTAGAGTTGTATCGGTGGTCGATACAACTTGAGCGAATATTTGTTCTGCCTTTAGCTCCTCGTTGGGTTCAACACTCTTACTTATCGAAAACGGTTGCGATCCCCTATACTTGTGGGTTATCACATGTGTATGATGCTGGCCATAGATTCTCATCATAAACTTTGCCTTTGAATTTCTTTTTAAAATTCTGCGCTAGGTGTCGCATACATTCCCTATGTTCCACTCCAGGGAATACAATTTCTACCACAGTTTCTAAACCCTTGCAAGCATCTGTGTGTATAACTAAACCTGAGGGTGTACCTATAATATTGCGTACCTGCTGCAGAAACCAGACCCAACTCTCCTCGGACTCTACCTCCAACACACGAAATGCAACTGGAAATAGCCAGTTGTGTCCATCAACTGCAGAAGCTGCTGCTAGCTGGCCTCTCCATCTTCCATTCAAAGCAGCTGCATCGACAGCCAAATAGGGCCTACAAACATTCAGAAACCCCTGCGAGCAAGCCTTGAAACAAACAAAAGCCCTCCTGAAGCACTCCTTCTCCAGTGCCTTCCCTTTTAATTTGTACTTAACTGTATGCTTGTCAATCTCTACAACACTCCCTGGACTAGCCGTCTCCACTTCAGCTTTGAAGGTGTAAAGCAATTGAAAACTCTCATTCCATGGACCATTAATCCTATCAAGAGCCCTTTTCTTAGCATAGAAAATCCTCATGTAAGGTATATTAATCTTGTACTTCTCAAATAGCTTCCATGGAGTGTTGTTGGACCAATTGTTGGTGTTTCCCTCACCCAATCCAAGATTGCATCTGCCACCCACCTAGTCTTTGCAAGCTTTGATTTGTCCTTTCCCCTCCCTCTCCAGGTGGGCAAGTGTGCCCGTGTGGGTTGCTTTTTATCTAAAACAAAATGAAAAATGATGTCAAATACAATTAAGAAATAGTACACATGATCTGAATATAGAATGGATAAATAATCTGATAAGAAGATTCAGTTGTAATACCCGAATCAATTTGCTCTTTAGCATAGTGGATGCATGCAACCTCCACCTACACCTATCATAAGGGCAATGAACAGTGAATCTTCCTGACTCACTCCTATCAACCTCATAAGAGTTTTCAGTGAGAATGCAATATGTAGTCACTACATTATGACAGTCCACCATCGATTTGAATACGGTTCCTGGAGTAAGCTCAGGATTCTCCCTATTCCACTCAATTGTTGGCATGTCCTCACCATCATATTCTTGTAAAACTAAGGAGTCAATGTTCTCCTCCCTATATTCATCGTCAGTGTCATCAAATCTAGCACAGCTGCTAGGCTCCTCTGTATATTCATCTTCCACTGCCCGTTGACTGACTCTATCTACCAGTTCAGGGAATAGAATCTCATTCTCATCATCATGTCGAGGCACTTCCTCGTCAGGCTCTGCATCTACTTCTACATCGGGTGCAGAAGGGAGAGGAGAAGTGGCAGAATTAGCGGCAGCCGACCTGTTGTGGCTTTCAGAACCACTAGGTTTACTTGGTCTCGACCTACAAGGAGTGCGATGACACTCACTATCAGCAGAGACAGATGATGTTTGAATACCCTTCCCCTTCGGGATACGTTGTTTGCGTGTCTGAATCACACCGATACGGATTTTACCGAAATGGTTGTCAGCATTCAAACTAAATAGCAATACCAGATGCTCATCATAAGTTAATGGGACAAATCTTTGCCCGCTACTGTCGAAATATCTTAGTTCAACAGCATCGGGAGGGCTCCACGGATACTCACAACAGAGTGCCTCGCAGAAATCTGTGAACGAAACGCTAGTTTCTACCACTTTAGGATATAAAAATCAAGAAATCAGACACGATTTAGTTCCACGCGGCTTGCTAGTTTCTATTCTAACCGCCAGCCGAAAAGCAAGTGCAGGATCAACCCTATTCGATTGAAATAAGATAAAGGGAGCAGTTAGGCCAAAAAAATTTCAGATAAATTGCACTAATTCACGCCAACGGTGGTCAAATACAACCTAATTTAGGGATCTCCTAATCAATTTGAGAGGAAAATGATGCTTACCCAGGTGGAATTCATGAATTATCCGCCTCTGATTCGACCCAATCATCTCCACGGTCGATGGGCTGGACGGGGTGCCCCCCCGACATCGCTTCCTAATCCTAGATGGGGAGAGAGGGTAGATGCGGCGGAGGCGGCACGACGGCGAAGGAGGTGGCATGACGGCGGCAGAGGTGGCACAACGGCGGCGGAGGGGTCGGCGCGGAAGCGACTCGGTCTGATTCAGGTTACACTGAGTGTTGATACGTCTCCAATGTATCTATAATTTTTGATTGTTCAATGCTATTATATTATATATCTTGGATGTTTTATATGCATTTATATGCTATTTTATATGATTTTTGGGACTAACCTATTAACCTAGAGCCCAGTGCGAGTTTCTGTTTTTCCTTGTTTTTGAGTTTCATAGGAAAAGAATATCAAACGAAGTCCAATTGACCCGAAACTTCACGACGGTTGTTTTTGGACCAGAAGAAACCCCTGAAGCAAAAGAGTTGGGCCAGAAGAGCCACGAGGCCTCCATGATACGTCCATTTTGCATCATGTTTTCTTACTGTTATTTATGATGTTTTTATCCATAATAATGATTTTTGGAGTAATTCCAATGCCTTTTCTCTCATAATATGCAAGGTATACACACAGAGGGAGAATTCCAGCAGCTGGAAATCTGGACCTGGAAAAGCTACGTCAGGCCACCTATTCTGCACAACTCCAAACAAGCTGAAACTTCACGGAGATTTTTATCAATTATATGATTTATATTGGAACAAATAACTACCAGAGGGGGCCCACTAGGTGGGCACAACCCACCTGGGCGCGCCAGGGAGCCCAAGCGCGTCCTGGTGGGTTGTGCTCACCCAGGCCCACCTCTGATGCCCATCTTCTAGTATATAAGTCATTTTGACCAAGAAAAAATAAGGAGGGGACTTTCGGGATGGAGCGCCGTCGTCTCGAGGTGGAACTTGGGCAGGAGCATTTTTGCCCTCTGGCGGAGCGATTCCGCCGAGGGAACTTCCCTCCCGGAGGAGGAAATCATCGTCATCATCATCACCAACAACTTTCCCATCTTGGGGAGGGCAATCTCCATCAACATCTTCAACATCACCATCTCATCTCAAACCCTAGTTCATCTCTTGTGTTCAATCTTGTTACCGGAACTATAGATTGGTGCTTGTGGGTGACTAGTAGTGTTGATTACATCTTGTAGTTGATTACTATATGGTTTATTTGGTGGAAGATTATATGTTCAGATCCAATATGCTATTTAATACCCCTCTGATCTTGAGCATGATTATCGTTTGTGAGTAGTTACTTTTGTTCTTGAGGTCGCGGGAGAAATCATGTTGCAAGTAATCATGTGAACTTGATATGTGCTCGATATTTTGATAGTATGTATGTTGTGATTCCCTTAGTGGTGTCATGTGAACGTCGACTACATGACACTTCACCATACTTGGGCCTAAGGGAATGCATTGTGGAGTAGCAATTAGATGATGGGTTGCGAGAGTGACAGAAGCTTAAACCCCAGTTTATGCACTATTTCGTAAGGGACCGATTGGATCCAAAAGTTTAATGCTATGGTTAGAATTTATTCTTAATACTTTTCTCGTAGTTGCGGATGCTTGCGGGAGGGTTAATCATAAGTAGGAGGTTTGTTCAAGTGTGAACAACACCTAAGCAACATTCCACCCACATATCAAATTATCAAAGTAGCGAACACAGATCGAACCAACATGGTGAAAGTGACTAGATGAAAATCCTGTGTACCCTCAAGAACGCTTTGCTTACTATAAGAAACCGTTTTGGCCTATCCTTTGCCTCAAAAGGATTGGGCTACCTTGCTGCACTTTTGTTACTACTAGCGTTACTTGCTCGTTACAAATTACTTTCCTATCAAACTACTCTGCTACTTTCAATTTCAGCACTTGCAGACATTACCTTGCTGAAAACCACTTGTCATTTCCTTCTGCTCCTCATTGGGTTCGACACTCTTACTTATCGAAGTATGATTGTGTTAAATCTTTTATAGATATCGATGCTTTTCAAAAGTTTAGCACTAAATATGGACTTGACTCTGAGATAGTAGCCTCCTTTTTTGAATCATTTACTACTCATGTTCATCTCCCTAAAGAGAAGTGTTTTAAATATAACCCACCTATTAAAGAAGAAATCAAAGGATGGGTACCAGTTAAAGAACAAACTATACTCTACAATGTTGATCCAGTTGTTCCTTCTGCTTATATTGAGAAACCACCTTTCCCTGTTAAGATAAAGGAACATGCTAAAGTTTCAACTGTGGTTAACAAAAGCTATATTAGAACACTGAAACCCGGTGAACAAATTAAAGTGGAACCTAGTATTGCTATGGTTAAAGATCTCTTGGAAGAAGATGTAGATGGGCATGTTATTTACTTCTGTGAAGAAGCTGCTAGAATTGCCAAACCTGATAAAAAGGATAAACATAGACCTGTTGCTGGCATGCCCGTTGTCTCAGTTAAAATACGAGATCTGTAGCGATCCGACCTCAGGCGGACAGATCTATGTGTATAAGTGTCATCCCTGGATCGGTAATGCTGACACACACAGTACTTTGAAGGATTTATAACAGAGTTGCAATCATACACTTATTACATCGAATGTCTCAAAAGAGAACTTATTACAATAAATGTGGCTTAAGGCCATCTAATTACGATAACAACATAAGGCTTGGAAGATAAAGTGAGTCCATCAACTCCAACGGCATAGCTGAGTGCACAACAACGACCTAGCGCACCTTACTCTTCGTCTGAAAAGTCTGCAACATGATACGTTGTAGCCCGAAAACGGGTTAGCACATGGAATATGCTAGCAATGTAACACAATACACAGTAGGGTAATGAATAGAATAAAAGCTATCACTACATGCATATATGGCTGGTGGAGGCTCTATGGTTATAGTGTTTTGCGAAAAGCCAATTTTTCCCTACAACAAAGGAATATAATTTGTTTAACTATCATGGTAGTTGTTAAACATTGAGAAGGTTCCTCCAACTCAATCCCAATTAAGTAGTATTTACAACCCAACAAATTAATTTAGAGTGATGAGATCAACATGATAATCCAAGAACCAGATACTCAAGATGTCCATTACCGGGGACACGGCTAACCATGATTAGTTTGTACACTCTGCAGAGGTTTGCGCATTTTTTCCCACAAGAATCGATCTCCTCTGTTGAATTTCTCACACTCCATGGTGTTTGAGAAACGGATGACCGAGACACAGTCTTTCAGAGGCATTAACTCTTTACTCTGGGTGGACAGTTACACCTACTTTCCCCTACATTTGCTAGCCCACCACTGAAAGTGGTCATGCAACATACTCAACTATGTCAGAGCCCATAATGGCTTGTGGCTGCACACGTAAGTTTCTAGCATGAATAATCTTATGATCCCTTTGAGCCTGGGTGGCAAACCATAGGATGATCACACAGGTACTCCAGGATATCCTAGGACAACACTGGATTCTCCAGGTGCCCGCAACCAATCCACCCAGATGTGTATTTAAGTAGCCACCTTAAGTTAACCATTAATTAACAATCTCACATCTGTCATGGATCACTCAAACCCGACCCATGTCTACAAGCATAGCATGGCAATATAAGCATAACGTAGAAGTAACTCCCAAGGGTTTGATAATAAAAAGGACGATAGGTTCTACCTCAACATCTACTTCCCAAAACCCACATGTTAAGGATCCTACTCATGCAATGTTTGAGGGTTGAGCTAATGCATAAAAACTGGGTAATAAAGGGGTATGATCAAAGTGTTACTTGCCTTGCTGATGATCCGCAAAACCTAGAGACTCGTAGTAGCACGCTGCGCACTCCGGGAATTCTATCGCAAACAAACAATAGCATACATAAGCAATGAAGCAAAGATGCATGGGTAAAACTCAAATAAGAAGATCAAACCTGAAAGTTCAACTGAAGAGTTTCAATCTGCAAAAATAATCAATCGAATCGAAGCTACGGAACTGAAACTACGGTCAAAAGAACTTTGAATTCAAATCTGCTTGGAACCAAATTTTAAATTGTCAAAACCTTGTTCAAGTGGATTAAACATAAAGAGGGGCTCGAGACTAAGAGTTTGGCGTTGGTTTCACTGGATTTGGACAAACGCTTTAGAAAGGGCGAGGGTTTGAAGTTCAGGGGCTAATCTGTGATAAAAATAATCACAGATAGGTCCCTGGTCGAAAAATAAAATAAAAAGAGAAAGCTAACTAACGAACGTTCACTGTCTGAACCTAACCGCCGAACATCGTTCATTAAAATGAACGAACGGACGAATATCCGCTAAATAACTAAACCGAAAAAACAAAAAAAAACAGATCTTCATGATTGTTCTTTAATAGATTGTATTACCTTGTTGCAATCCATGTTGAATTCTCCTCATGCTTATAATCAAAACAAAGCTTTTACTAAACATATCATTGATGGTATGATGCAATCTTTTGAAGAAAAGCTTGAATTGAAAGTTTCTATCCCTAGAAAACTTTATGATGAGTGGGAACCTACTATTAATATTAAAATTTAAGATTATGAGTGTTATGCTTTGTGTGAATTGGGTGCTAGTGTTTCCACGATTCCGAAACTTTATGTGATGTGTTAGGTTTCCATGAATTTGATGATTGTTCTTTAAATTTGCATCTTGCAGATTCCACTATTAAGAAACTATGGGAAGAATTGATGATGTTCTTATTGTTGCTAATAGGAATTATGTGCCCGTAGATTTCATTGTTTTGATATATATTACAATCCTACATGTCCTATTATTCTTGGTAGACCTTTCCTTAGAATGATTGGTGTAACTATTGATATGAAAGAAGGAAACATTAGATTTCAATTTCCATTAAGTAAAGGCATGGAACACTTCCCTAGAAAGAAAATTAAATCGCCTTATGAATCTATTATGAGAGCCACTTATGGATTGCATGCCAAAGATGATAATACTTAGATCCATTCGTGTTTTTATGCCTAGCTAGGAGCGTTAAACAATAGCGCTTGTTGGGAGGAAACCCAATTTTATTTTTGTTCTTGCTTTTTAGGTCCTGTTTTGCAATAAATATTTCATATAGCCTCTGGTTATATGTAGTTTTGTGTTTTATTTAGTGTTTGTGCCAAATAAGACCTTTGGGATAGCTTACAGTGATAGTTGATTTGATCCTGCTGAAAAACAGAAACTTTAGGAGATTAGTCTTAATTTTTTACAGAAGCGTGATAAAATACTGATTCTTTTTCCAGAGGATTAAAAAACAAATTTTCTAGGACTTCCTAATTTCTCAGATTTTTGGAGTTACAGAAGTATTTGAAATACCCAGATTGCTACAGACTGTTCTGTTTTGACAGATTCTGTTTTTCACGTGTTGTTTGCTTATTTTGATGCATCTATGGATAGTATCGGGGGGTATGAAACATGGAAAAGTTGGAATACATTAGCTATTACACCAATATAAATAAAGAAAATGAGTTCAAAACAGTACCAAAAGTGGTGTTTATTTTCTTATACTAACGGAGCTTACGAGATTTTCTGTTGGAGTTTTGTGTTGTGAAGTTTTCAAGTTTTGGGTAAGGATTTGATGGGCTATGGAATAAGGATTGGCAAGAGCCTAAGCTTGGGGATGCCCAAGGCACCCCAAGGTAATATTCAAGGATGTCAAAAAACCTAAACTTGGGGATGCCCCGGGAAGGCATCCCCTCTTTCGTCTTCGTCTATCGGTAACTTTACTTGAGGCTATGTTTTTATTCACCACATGATATGTGTTTTACTTGAAGCGTTGATACGTCTCCAACGTATCTATAATTTTTGATTGCTCCATGCTATATTAGCTACTGTTTTGGACTATATTGGGCTTTATTTTCCACTTTTATATTATTTTTGGGACTAACCTATTAACCGGAGGCCCAACCCAGAATTGCTGTTTTTTTGCCTATTTCAGTGTTTCGAAGAAACAGAATATCAAACGGAGTCCAAACGGAATAAACCTTTCTGGAACGTGATTTTCTTCCCAAATATGACCCAGGAGACTTGGACCCTATGCCAAGGAAGCTTCGAGGTGGGCACGAGGTAGGGGGCGCGCCCTATACCCCCAGGCGCGCCCCCACCCTCGTGGGCCCACCGAAGCTCCACCGACGTAGTTCTTCCTCCTATATATACCTATGTACCCCCAAACGAACAGATACAGAGCCAAAAACCTAATTCCACCGCCGCAACTTTGTGTATCCACGAGATCCCATCTTGGGGCCTGTTCCGGAGCTCCGCCGGAGAGGGTCGTCATCACGGAGGGCTTCTACATCACCATAGCCTCTCCGATGAAGTGTGAGTAGTTTACCTCAGACCTTCAGGTCCATAGTTATTAGCTAGACGGTTTCCTCTCTCTTTTTGGATCTCAATACAAAGTTCTCCCCCTCTCTTGTGGAGATCTATTCGATGTAATCTTCTTCTTTTTGCGGTGTGTTTGTTGAGACCGATGAATTGTGGGTTTATGATCAAGTCTATCTATGAATAATATTTGAATCTTCTCTAAATTCTTTTATGTATGATTGGTTATCTTTGCAAGTCTATTCGAATTATCCGTTTGGTTTGGCCAACTAGATTGGTAGTTCTTGCCATGGGAGAAGTGCTTAGCTTTGGGTTCGATCTTGCGGTGTCCTTTCCCAGTGACAGAAGGGGCAGCAAGGCACGTATTGCATCGTTGCCATCGAGGATAACAAGATGGGGTTTATTTCTGTAACGCCCTCGATGCGGCTATATCTCCCACGTGTCGAGGCACGACTTAGAGGCATAACCGCATTGAAAGCAATGTCGCAAGTCAGGAAATCATCACACATCCCATGTACATAAATAATATAAAGGGGAGGTACATAGTTGGCTTACACTCGCCACGTCACATCAAAGTACATAAATAACATCCATCATACAAATCACTCATGGCCCGACTACGGTGCCAAAATAGAAAAGACCCCCAACATGCGACAAGGCCCTGAATCGATAACCCCAACTAGGCACCACTACTGATCATCGGGAAAGGAAACATAATAAGGGGAGGAACATAGTCGGCTTACACTCGCCACGTCACATCAAAGTACATAAATAACATCCATCATACAAATCACTCATGGCCCGACTACGGTGCCAAAATAGAAAAGACCCCCCAACATGCGACAAGGCCCTGAATCGATAACCCCAACTAGGCACCACTACTGATCGTCGGGAAAAGAAACATAATAGCGCTGAGAGTCCTCGTCGAACTCCCACTTGAGCTCGTACTCGTCACCTGGAGCGGAATCACCTGGACCTGCATCTGGAATTATAGTATCTGTGAGCCACAGGGACTCAGCAATCTCGCACCCTCGCGATCAAAACTATTTAAGCTTATAGGAAGGATAAGGCAAGTATATGTGGAGCTGCAGCAAGCGTCTAGCATATGTGGTGGCTAACTTATCCGCAAAAGAGAGCGAGAAGAGGAGGCAAGGCGCGAGCGAGAATCTAGAGGAACAACCTGCGCAAGCATTACTCCAACACCGTGTCCACTTCCCGGACTCCGCCGAGAAGAGGCCATCACGGCAACACACTCGGTTGATTCATTTTAATTAATTAATTAAGGTTTAAGTTATCTACAACCGGACATTAACAAGTTCCCATCTGCCCATAACCGCGGGCATGGCTTTCGAAAGTTCAATCCCTGCAGGGGGGGTCCCAACTTAGCCCATGACAAGCTCTCACGGTCAACGAAGGAATAGACCTCCTCCCAAGACGTTCCGATCAGACTCGGTATCTCGGTAACTCAAGACACTTCGACAGGTTAAAACAAGACCAGCAACACCACCCGCTGTGCCGACAAATCCCGATAGGAGCTGCACATATCTCGTTCTCAGGGCACACCGGATAAGCTAAGCGTACGGGAGCCAACGTAACCCAAGTTACCGAGGGACGGCCCCGCACGGTGCTCTAGTTTGGACCAACACTCAGAGGAGCACTGGCCCGGGGGGGTTAAAATAAGGATCCTTGAGTCTGCAGAACCCAAGGGAAAGAAAAAGGCTAGGTGGCAAATGGTAAAACCAATGTTGGGCATTGCTGGAAAAGCTTTAATCAAGGCGAAATATCAAGGGGTTCCCATTATAACCCAACCGCGTAAAGAACGCAAAATCCGGGAACATAACACCGATATGACGGAAACTAGGGCGGCAAGAGTGGAACAAAACACTAGGCGAGAGGCCGAGCCTTCCACCCTTTACCAAGTATATAGATGCATTAAGATAACATGGCAATATAATGATATCCCAACAAGTAAATAAATGTTCCAACAAGGAACGGCCTCCAAACTTCACCTGCAACTAGCAACGCTATAAGAGGGGCTGAGCAAAGCGGTAACATAGCCAATCAACGGTTTGCTAGGACATGGTGGGTTAGAGGTTCAACATGGCAATTGGGAGGCTGACAAGCAAAAGGTAGGCATCGTAGCATTGGCATAGCAAGAGCGAGCAAACTAGCATAGCAAAGATAGTAGTGATTTCGAGGGTATGATCATCTTGCCTGCACAGTTGTCAGAGTTTACTGGATCCTCACAAGCAAACTCAACGGGCTCCTCGGTAGCGAACTCGTCTCCCGGCTCTACCCAACAAGACAAACAAGCAACAAGGATACAATCAACCACGTGCAAGACCAAGCAATATGATGAAATGATGACATGCTATGCGGGATGCAAAATGCAAGATATGACAGGAAATGCATGAACCTGGCCTCAACTTGGAATTCCAAGGGTGCCACTGGATAGAGGGGATGAAATCGCTTGAAAACGATATAAAGATCGTTGGAATCGGAGTTACGGTTTGGAAATGGCAAGCGTTTTAAGATATGACACCGGTCTGCGATTTACAGCAAGTAGGCATCTAAATGCAACGAAATAAACATCCTACAGCCACCAAACATGAAAAACAAATACATGGCAGTTATGTACACAAGATGGTTAACAAAACACTAGCACTGAGCCATAGGCAAATTCATCCATTAAGAGGTTCAAACAAGCATGGCAAAAATGAATATGCAAAACAGATTCCAGACTTAGTGAAATTAACACTAGCCTGAAATTTCAGATCACGATGCTCTCTTTGGAGCAGCAAAACAACATGATAAATGACCTGAACATGACAAGTAAGAACATGTCATGGAGCTACTCAACAAGCTTAACAAAACACCCAAAGTGACCTGGGGCCAAAAGGGTTCACAAAATACTCTACCGAGCTCACGAACATAGCTCGAACACAATCAGTTTTCAGACTTAGTGAAAACTGAGACATGCAGAAATTTAACTCACGAAGGCATGTAAACGAGCTCGATGCACTCACTACGGTGCAAGTCATGGCAAAGCAAGCATATATCCAGCAAGAAGGCACAATATGCTAGCTACACATGGCAAGAACAAAGGCATAACATGCATGGAACACTAACGGTAGCATCGGCAAAATCGCAAACAAGTTGACGATCTGCCCAGATTAACAACGAAGCAAAAGTTGAGCTCGATTGAGTCAACCTAGAGCACTCCACATATGCAAACAAAGACATGGATGGATAGAGCATAACATAAGTATTAAAACTCCCTTACTGATCATCCTCAAAAGAGGCACGGATCACTAGGAAACAAGCTGGACATATAGCATCATGATCTAAAATATCCCAGACTTAGTGAAAATCACTAAGTCCCTGGAATCAGCAATCTCAGGTACCTCTCTTCGCAAGCTTGCACAAGACAACACACACATCCTAAAAATGCATGCGTGACACCTCTGGAAAGAAGACAAAATGCTTAACAATTCATCCCAAAGGGGCACAGGCATATCATGCACGAATTAAACATGGCAAAAATGACAAAAGTGCATGATGAACTAACGGATCTGCAATTTAACTCACGAAGCCTCCTACTAATAGCATTTTGGGAATCAAGATGACCCCAAATGCAAATGATGCAATGGAATGAAATGATGTACATGTCGAGACGAAGATTTTGATATATCATATGCCCAAAACGGAGTTACGGTTACAGAGTTACGAGGCCTCGAACAGGGCATCATGGATCTGAGATCTGGGGACTTAGACGAATTTTTACCTCCGCGAAAAAGTCAACGCGGGACGAGGTGGAGCGGGATGGAGTGGTTCAGGCGCGGCGAGGCGTGTTTGGATCGCTGACCCGGTGGATCTGGTCCAACCGGATCGGATCGAGCCGGCGAAGCTCCGGCGAGCCCGAGCACTCCGGCGAGGGGCGGCAGCGGGCCGGCGATGCTCCGGCCAAGGGGGGGGGCGGCGCACGGCGGCGGAGGTCGCGGGCGGGCGGCGGCGGTCGCGGCGGCTACCGACGGCGGCGGGGCGAAGCTCCGGCATTGGCGCGGCGGTGGTCGGCGCCGGGGCCTGCGGTGGCGGGCGATGCCGGCGTCGGCGAAGGTGGCGGCGGTGAGGCGATGCGGCGGCGGGCGCCGACGGGCCGGGCAGGGCCCCTCGCGGGCTCGGCGGGCCGCGGTGGACGGCGGCGGCGAAGTGGGCGCGCTTGCCCACGTGGCAGCGCGGGATTGGCCCGGACGGATCGGGCGGACAATGTCCGTCGGCGGGCGAAGTGTCCGGCGGCGCGCGGGATCTGATGTTTTTTTTTAGACTAGGGTTTGGACGGGGAAGAAGATCCGAATGGAGGGGGTATAAATAGGCATAAGTGGAGCTAGGAGAGTCCAAATGAGGTGCGGTTTTCACCCACGCGATCATGATCGAACGCTCTAGGACATGGAGCAGAGTTTGGTGGGTTTTTGGGCCAAATTTGAGGGGTGTTGGGCTGCAACACACACGAGGCCTTTTCGGTCCCTCGGTTAACCGTTGGAGTATCAAACGAAGTCCAAATGATACGAAACTTGACAGGCGGTCTACCGGTGGTAAACCAAGGCCGCATGACAAGTCCCGGTCCAATCCGGAAATGTTTAATCCCCACACACGAAAGAAAGCTAGAAATGGCCACCGGAGGAGAACGAAGCGCCAGAATGCAAAACGGACAACGGGGAAAATGCTAGGATGCATGAGATGAACATGTATGCAAATGCAATGCACGAGATGACATGATATGAGATGCACGAAAACGAAAACAACACACGGAGACAAAGACCCGAACCCGAGAAATAAATATAAGTTAGCGCCGGAAACGGCAAGAGTTGGATACAAATATGGAAAGTGTATCTGGGGCGTTACAATTTCATATTAATGAATTTATCTCTCTACATCATGTCATCTTGCTTAAGGCGTTACTCTGTTTTTAACTTAATACTCTAGATGCATGCTAGATAGCGGTCGATGAGTGGAGTAATAGTAGTAGATGCAGAATCGTTTCGGTCTACTTGTCACGGACGTGATGCCTATATACATGATCATGCCTAGATATTCTCATAACTATGCTCAATTCTGTCAATTGCTCAACAGTAATTTGTTCACCCATCGTAGAATACTTATGCTCTTGATAGAAGCCACTAGTGAAACCTATGGTCCCCGGGTCTATTCTCATCATATCAATCTCCATCACTTTGCCTTTTACTTTGCTTTTACTTTTTACTTTGCATCTTTATACCAAAAATATTATATCTATCAGATCTCACTCTCGTAAGTGACCGTGAAGGGATTGACAACCCCTAATCGCGTTGGTTGCGAGTAGCTATCGTTTTGTGCAGGTACGAGGGACTTGAGCATGGCCTCCTACTAGATTGATACCTTGGTTCTCAAAAACTGAGGGAAATACTTACGCTACTCTGCTGCATCATCCCTTCCTCTTCGGGGAAAACCAACGCAAGCTCAAGACGTAGCAAGAAGGATTTCTGGCGCCGTTGCCGAGGAGTCTACGCAAAAATTCAACATACCAAGTACCCATCACAATCCCTATCTCTCGCATTACATTATTTGCCATTTGCCTCTCGTTTTCCTCTCCCCCCAATTCACCCTTGCCGTTTTATTCGCCCTCTCTCTCTATCCTCCCTCTCTATTTGCCTCTTTTGCCTGCTTGCTTTTTGTTTTCCCATGTGTTAGATTGCTTGTTTGTCGCGATGGCTCAAGATAATACCAAATTGTGTGACTTCACCAATACCAATAATAATGATTTCCTTAGCACTCCGATTGCTCCTCTTACCGATGCTGAATCTTGTGAAATTAATACTGCTTTGTTGAATCTTGTTATGAAAGATCAATTCGCCGGCCTTCCTAGAGAAGATGTCGCTACTCATCTGAATAGCTTCGTTGATTTATGTGATATGCAAAACAAAAAAGATGTCGATATTGATGCCGTTAAATTGAAGCTATTTCCTTTTTCGCTTAGAGATCGTGCTAAAACTTGGTTTTCGCCTTTGCCTAAAAATAGTATTGATTCATGGAACAAGTGCAAAGATGCTTTTATCTCTAAGTATTTTCCTCCCGCTAAGATCATCTCTCTTAGAAACGATATTATGAATTTTAAGCAACTTGATCATGAACATGTTGCACAAGCTTGGGAGAGAATGAAATTAATGATACGTAATTTCCCTAATCATGGTTTGAATTTGTGGATGATCATACAAAATTTTTATGCCGGATTGAATTTTGCTTCTAGAAATCTTTTAGATTCGGCCGCGGGAGGCACTTTTATGGAAATCACTTTAGGAGATGCTACTAAACTCCTAGATAATATTATGGTTAATTATTCTCAATGGCATACTGAAAGATCTTCTAATAAAAAAGTGCATGCGATAGAAGAAATCAATGTTTTGAGTGGAAAGATGGATGAACTTATGAAATTATTTACTAAGAGTATTTCTTCTGATCCTAATGATATGCCTTTGTCTACTTTGATTGAGAATAACAATGAATCTATGGATGTGAATTTTGTTGGTAGGAATAATTTTGGTAACAACGCTTATAGAGGGAATTTTAATCCTAGGCCATATCCTAGCAATCCTTCTAATAATTATGGGAATTCCTACAACAACTCTTATGGAAATTATAATAAGATGCCCTCTGAATTTGATAATAGTGTTAAAGAGTTTATGAATTCACAAAAGAATTTTAATGCTTTGCTTGAAGAGAAATTGCTTAAAGTTGATGATTTGGCTAGGAACGTTGATAGAATTTCTCTTGAGATTGATTCTTTAAAGCTTAGATCTATTCCTCCTAAGCATGATATCAATGAGTCTCTCAAAGCCAAGAGAATTTCCATTGATGAGTGCAAGGAAAGAACCGCTAGGATGCGTGCTTCCAAAGATGCCTTTATTAAAGCGTGTTCTTCCAATACCTATGAAAATCAAGATGAAGATCTAAAAGTTATTGATGTGTCTCCTATCAAATCTTTGTTTTGCAATATGAATCTTTATGAAACTGAATATGATCTTCCTTTACCTAGAAGGCGTTCTAAAAATTCGGAGTATTTAGATCTTTATGATGAAATTGATGAAAGTGGGATTGAAAGAAATAAAAGTCTAGATGTTGCTAAACCCACTATATTGGATTTAAAGGAATTTAATTATGAAAGTTGCTCTTTAATTGATTGTATTTCCTTGTTGCAATCCGTGGTAAATTCTCCACATGCTTATAGTCAAAAGAAAGCCTTTACCGAACATATTGTTGATGCCTTGATGCAATCTTATGAAGAAAAACTTGAGTTGAAAGTTTCTATCCCTAGAAAACTCTATTATGAGTGGGAACCAACAATTAAAATTAAAATTAAAGATCATGAGTTTTATGCTTTGTGTGATTTGGGTGCTAGTGTTTCCACTATCCCCAAAACTTTGTGTGATTTGCTAGATTTACGCGATTTTGATGATTGCTCTCTAAACATGCATCTTGCGGATTCCACTATTAAGAAACCTATGGGAAGAATTAATAATGTTCTTATTGTTGCAAATAGGAATTATGCGCCCGTAGATTTCATTGTTCTTGATATAGATTGCAATCCTTCTTGCCCTATTATTCTTGGTAGACCTTTCCTTAGAACGGTTGGTGCGATTATTGATATGAAGGAAGGGAATATTAGATTTCAATTTCCATTAAAAAAGGGCATGGAACACTTTCCAAGAAAGAAAATAAAATTTCCATATGAAACTATCATGAGAGCCACTTATGGATTGCCTACCAAAGATGGCAATACCTAGATCTATCCTCGCTTTTATGCCTAGATAGGGGCGTTAAACGATAGCGCTTGTTGGGAGGCAACCCAATTTTATTTTTATTCCTTGATTTTTGCTCCTGTTTAGTAATAAATAATTTATCTAGCCTATTTTTTGGTTGTGTTTTTTGTGTTTAATTAGTGTTTGTGCCAAGTAGAACCGTTGGGAAGACTTGGGGAAAGTCTTGTTAATCCTGCTGTAAAAAACAGAAACTTTAGCGCTCACGAGAACTGCTGCAATTTTATTTGGAAAGTGCTATTTAGTTAATTCTTTTTGAAGATGATTAATATATAAATTCCTCACTTCCAGAAATTTATTTTAGAATTTTTGGGGTTCCAGATCTTGCGCTAGCTACAGATTACTACAGACTGTTCTGTTTTTGACAGATTCTGTTTTTCGTGTGTTGT
Organism: Triticum urartu; assembly: GCF_003073215.2. Taxonomy (NCBI): domain Eukaryota; kingdom Viridiplantae; phylum Streptophyta; class Magnoliopsida; order Poales; family Poaceae; genus Triticum; species Triticum urartu. The sequence continues at coordinate 468,344,497 of NC_053026.1, read as the reverse complement.
TTGCTTATTTTGATGAATCTATGGTTAGTAAAATAGTTTATAATCCATAGAGAAGTTGGAATACAGTAGTTTTAACACCAATATAAATAAAGAATGAGTTCATTACAGTACCTTGAAGTGGTCTTTTGTTTTCTTTCTCTAACGGAGCTCACGAGATTTCTATTGAGTTTTGTGTTGTGAAGTTTTCAAGTTTTGGGTGAATTCTTTTGATGGATTATGGAACAAGGAGTGGCAAGAGCCTAAGCTTGGGGATGCCCATGGCACCCCCAAGATAATCCAAGGACACCAAAAATTCAAAGCTTGGGGATGCACCGGAAGGCATCCCCTCTTTCGTCCACTTCCATCGGTAATTTACTTGGAGCTATATTTTTATTCACCAACATGATATGTGTTTTGCTTGGAGCGTATTGTATTACTTGTGTATTTGTGTTTTAGTGTGCCACAATCATCCTTGCTGTACACACCTTTTGAGAAAGCCATACATGAATTAAAATTTGATAGAATACTCTATGTGCTTCACTTATGTCTTTTGAGCGTTATAATTTTGCTCTATGTGCTTCTTAGATCTTTTAGAGCACGGTGGTGGATTTGTTTTAAAGAAACTATTGATCTCTCATGCTTCACATAAATTATTTTGAGAGTCTCTTAATAGCATGGTAATTTGCTTAATAATAACATGCTTGGTATTCAAGATTTGTGAAACTTTCTTTTGAGTGCGTTGAATACTAAGAAAAGATTGAAGCATGATAATTGTTTTGAGATATGGAGGTGATAATATTAGAGTCATGCTAGTTGAGTAGTTGTGAATTTAAAGAATAATTGTGTTAAATTTTGTGATTCCCGTAGCATGCACGTATGGTGAACCGTTATGTGATGAAGTCGGAGCATGATTTATTTATTGATTGTCTTCCTTATGAGTGGCGGTCGGGGACGAGTGATGGTCTTTTCCTACCAATCTATCCCCCTAGGAGCATGCGCGTAATACTTTGCTTTGATAACTTCTAGATTTTTGCAATAAGTATATGAGTTCTTTATGACTAATGTTGAGTCCATGGATTATATGCACTTTTTCCCATCCTTCCACCATTGCTAGCCCCTCTAATACCGCGCACTTTTCGCCGGTATCATACACCTACCATATACCTTCCTCAAAACAGCCACCATACCTACCTATTATGGCATTTCCATAGCCATTCCGAGATATATTGCCATGCAACTTTCCACCATCCAGTTTATCATGACACGCTCCATCATTGTCATATTGCTAGCATGATCATGTAGTTGACATCGTATTTGTGGAAAAGCCACCATTCATAATTCTTTCATACATGTCACTCTTGATTCATTGCATATCCCGGTACACCACCGGAGGCATTCATATAGAGTCATATTTTGTTCCAAGTATCGAGTTGTTGAGTTGTAAGAAAAATAAAAGTGTAATGATCATCATTTTTAGAGCATTGTCCCAAGTGAGGAAAGAATGATGGAGACTATGATTCCCCCATAAGTCGGGATGAGACTCCGGATGAAAAATAAAAAAAATAAAAAAAGAGGCCAAAAAAAGAGAAAAGGCCCAAATAAAAAAATGAGAGAAAAAGAGAGAAGGGACAATGTTACTATCCTTTTACCACACTTGTGCTTCAAAGTAGCACCATGATCTTCATGATAGAGAGTCTCTCGTTATGTCACTTTCATATACTAGTGGGAATTTTACATTATAGAACTTGGCTTGTATATTCCAATGATGGGCTTCCTCAAAATGCCCTAGGTCTTCGTGAGCAAGCAAGTTGGATGCACACCCACTTAGTTTCTTTTGATGAGCTTTCATATACTTATAGCTCTAGTGCATCCGTTGCATGGCAATCCCTACTCACTCACATTGATATCTATTGATGGGCATCTCCATAGCCCGTTGATACGCCTAGTTGATGTGAGACTATCTTCCCCTCTTTTTGTCTTCTCCACAACCACCATTCTATTCCACATATAGTGCTATATCCATGGCTCACGCTCATGTATTGCGTGAAGATTGAAAAAGTTTGAAAAAGTTAGAGTATGAAACAATTGCTTGGCTTGTCATCGGGGTTGTGCATGATTTAAATACTTTGTGTGGTGAAGATAGAGCATAGCCAGACTATATGATTTTGTAGGGATAACTTTCTTTGGCCATGTTATTTTGAGAAGACATAATTGCTTTGTTAGTATGCTTGAAGTATTATTATTTTTATGTCAACATAAACTTTTATCTTGAATCTTTCGAATCTGAATATTCATATCACAATTAAGAAGATTTGCATTGAAATTATGCCAAGTAGCACTCCGCATCAAAAATTCTCTTTTTATCATTTACCTACTCGAGGACGAGCAGGAATTAAGCTTGGGGATGCCTGATACGTCTCCAACGTATCTATAATTTTTGATTGCTCCATGCTATATTATCTACTGTTTTGGACTATATTGGGCTTTATTTTCCACTTTTATATTATTTTTGGGACTAACCTATTAACCGGAGGCCCAGCCCAGAATTGCTGTTTTTTGCCTATTTCAGTGTTTCGAAAAACGGAATATCAAACGGAGTCCAAACGGAATAAACCTTTCTGGAACGTGATTTTCTTCCCGAATATGACCCAGGAGACTTGGACCCTACGCCAAGGAAGATTCGAGGTGGGCACGAGGTAGGGGGCGCGCCCTATACCCCCAGGCGCGCCCCCACCCTCGTGGGCCCACCGAAGCTCCATCGACGTACTTCTTCCTCCTATATATACCTACGTACCCCCAAACAAACAGATACAGAGCCAAAAACCTAATTCCACCGCCGCAACTTTGTGTATCCACGAGATCCCATCTTGGGTCCTGTTCCGGAGCTCTGCCGTAGAGGGTCGTCATCACGGAGGGCTTCTACATCACCATAGCCTCTCCGATGAAGTGTGAGTAGTTTACCTCAGACCTTCAGGTCCATAGTTATTAGCTAGATGACTTCTTCTTCTCTCTTTTTGGATCTCAATACAAAGTTCTCCCCCTCTCTTGTGGAGATCTATTCGATGTAATCTTCTTCTTTTTGCGGTGTGTTTGTTGAGACCGATGAATTGTGGGTTTATGATCAAGTCTATCTATGAATAATATTTGAATCTTCTCTGAATTCTTTTATGTATGATTGGTTATCTTTGCAAGTCTCTTCGAATTATCCGTTTGGTTTGGCCAACTAGATTGGTAGTTCTTGCCATGGGAGAAGTGCTTAGCTTTGGGTTCGATCTTGCGGTGTCCTTTCCCAGTGACAGAAGGGGCAGCAAGGCACGTATTGCATTGTTGCCATCGAGGATAACAAGATGGGGTTTATTTCATATTGCATGAATTTATCTCTCTACATCATGTCATCTTGCTTAAAGCGTTACTCTGTTTTTAACTTAATACTCTAGATGCATGCTGGATAGCGGTCGATGAGTGGAGTAATAGTAGTAGATGCAGAATCGTTTCGGTCTACTTGTCATGGACGTGATGCCTATATACATGATCATTCCTAGATATTCTCATAACTATGCTCAATTCTGTCAATTGCTCAACAGTAATTTGTTCACCCACCATAGAATACTTATGCTCTTGAGAGAAGCCACTAGTGAAACCTATGGCCCCGGGGTCTATTCTCATCATATCAATCTCCATCACTTTAATCTTGCTTTGCTTTTTTACTTTGCCTTTTACTTTTCACTTTGCATCTCTATACCAAAAATACGAAAAATATTATATCTATCAGATCTCACTCTCGTAAGTGACCGTGAAGGGATTGACAACCCCTAATCGCGTTGGTTGCGAGTAGCTATCATTTTGTGCAGGTACGAGGGACTTGAGCGTGGCCTCCTACTGGATTGATACCTTGGTTCTCAAAAACTTAGGGAAATACTTACGCTACTCTGCTGCATCATCCTTTCCTCTTCGGGGAAATCCAATGCAAACTCAAGAGGTAGCAAGCGTCTTGTATGATTTGAGTCTTTGCTTTTTAGTTTGTCACAATCATCCTTGCTGCACACACCTTTTGGGAGACACACGCATGAATCTTGTTTATTAGAATACTCTATGTGCTTCACTTATATCTTTTGAGCTAGGCAATTTTGCTCTAGTGCTTCACTTATATCTTTTTAGAGCACGGCGGTGGTTTTATTTTATAGAAATTGATGAACTCTCGTACTTCACTTATATTATTTTGAGAGTCTTTAGAACAGCATGGTAATTTGCTTTTGTTATAAAATTAGTCCTAATATGATAGGCATCGAAGAGGGATATAATTAAAACTTTCATATAAAATGCATTGAATACTATGAGAAGTTTGATTCCTTATGATTGTTTTGAGATATGAAGATGGTGATACTAGAGACATGCTAGTAAGTAGTTGTAAATTTGAGAAATACTTGTGTTAAAGTTTGTGAGTCCCATAGCATGCACGTATGGTGAACCGTTATGTGATGAAGTCGGAGCATGATTTATTTATTGATTGTCTTCCTTATGAGTGGTGGTTGGGGATGAGCGATGGTCTTTTCCTACCAATCTATCCCCCTAGGAGCATGCGCATAGTAATTTGTTTTGATGACTAATATATTTTTGCAATAAGTATGTGAGTTCTTTATGACTAATGTTGAGTCCATGGATTATATGCACTCTCACCTTTCCACCATTGCTAGCCTCTCTAGTACCGCGCAACTTTCACCGGTACCATAAACCCACCACATATCCTTCCTCAAAACAGCCACAATACCTACCTATTATGGCATTTCCATAGCCATTCCGAGATATATTGCCATGCAACTTTCCACCGTTCCGTTTATTATGACACGCTCCATCATTGTCATATTGCTTTGCATGATCATGTAGTTAACATCGTATTTGTGGCAAAACCACCGTTCATCATTTTTTATACATGTCGCTCTTGATTCATTGCACATCCTGGTACACCGCCGGAGGTATTCACATAGAGTCATATTTTGTTCTAAGTATCGGGTTGTAATCTTTGAGTTGTAAGTAAATAAAAGTGTGATGATCTTCATTATTAAATCATTGTCCCATGTGAGGAAAGGATGATGGAGACTATGATTCCCCCACAAGTCGGGATGAGACTCCGGACAAAAAAAGAGGCCAAAAAATGAGAGAAGGCCCAAATAAAAAAATATGAGAGAAAAGAGAGAAGGGGCAATGTGACTATCCTTTTACCACACTTGTGCTTCAAAGTAGCACCATGATCTTCATGATAGAGAGTCTCCTATGATATCACTTTCATATACTAGTGGGAATTTTCATTATAGAACTTGGCTTGTATATTCCAATGATGGGCTTCCTCAAAACGCGCTAGGTCTTTATGAGCAAGCGAGTTGGATGCACACCCACTTAGTTTTCCTTTTTGAGCTTTCATAAACTTATAGCTCTAGTGCATCCATTGCATGGCAATCCCCACTCACTCACATTGATATCTATTAATGGGCATCTCCATAGCCCGTTGAAATGCCTAGTTGATGTGAGACTATCTCCTTCTTTTTGTCTTCTCCACAACCACCGTCTATTCCACCTATAGTGCTATGTCCATGGCTCACGCTCATGTATTGGGTGAAAGTTGAAAAAGTTTGAGAACATCGAAAGTATGAAACAAATGCTTGGCTTGTCATCGGGGTTGTGCATGATTTAAATATTTTGTGTGACAAGATGGAGCATAGCCAGACTATATGATTTTGTAGGGATAAGCTTTCTTTGGCCATGTTATTTCGAGAAGACATACTTATTTGTTAGTATGCTTGAAGTATTATTGTTTTTATGTCAATATTAAACTTCTGTTTTGAATCTTACGGATCTGAACATTCATGCCACAATATAGAGAATTACATGGATAAATATGTTAAGTAGCATTCCACATCAAAAATTCTGTTTTTATCATTTACCTACTCGAGGACGAGCAGGAATTAAGCTTGGGGATGCTTGATACATCTCTAATGTATCTATAATTTTTGATTGTTCCATGCTATTATATTATCTGTTTTGGATGTTTTATATGCATTAATATGCTATTTTATATGATTTTTGGGACTAACCTATTAACCTTGAGCCCAGTGCCAGTTTCTGTTTTTTCCTTGTTTTAGAGTTTTGCAGAAAAGGAATACCAAACGGAGTCCAAGAATAAAACTTTTGCGATGATTTTTCTTGGACCAGAAGACACTCAGGAGACTTGGAGTGCAAGTCAAAAGAGCCACGAGGCTACCACAAGGGTGGAGGGTGCGCCCAGGGGGTGGGGCGCGCCCCCCAACCTTGTGGGCCCCTCGATGGCCTCCTGACCTAGATAACAAGATGGGGTTTTCATCAATTTTCTTGAGTTAATCCCGCTACATCATGTCATCTTACTTAATGTGTTACTCTGTTCTTATGAACTTAATACTCTAGATGCAGGCAGGAGTCGGTCGACGTGTGGAGTAATAGTAGTAGATGCAGAATCGTTTCGGTCTACTTGACACGAACGTGATGCCTATATTCATGATCATTGCCTTAGATATCGTCATAACTTTGCGCTTTTCTATCAATTGCTCGGTAGTAATTTGTTCACCCACCGTAATAATTCCTTTCTTGAGAGAAGCCTCTAGTGAAACCTATGGCCCCTCGGTCTATTTTCCATCATATAAGTTTCTGATCTACAATTCTAGTTTCCTATTTACTTTCTTTTGCAAGCTTTTACATTCCATTCCATAAATCAAAAATACCAAAAATATTACTTTACCATTTATCCATCTATATCAGATCTCACTTTGCGAATAACCGTGAAGGGATTGACAACCCCTTTGTCGCGTTGGTTGCAAGTTGGTGTTTGTTTGTGTAGGTATTCGGTGGCATGTCGCGTTATCTCCTACTGGATTGATACCTTGGTTCTCAAAACTGACGGAAATACTTAGGCTACTTTGCTGCATCACCCTTTCCTCTTCAAGGGAAAAACCAACGCAAGCTCAAGAGGTAGCATTGAGGAAGGCATTCCAGGTTATCGGTAACTGGTGATCAACTTAGGCAAGAGGACCCTGCATGTAATATGGCTCAGTGTCAAACACTATCTCTTCCTGCTCGCTCTCAATGATCATGCATGTTGTGCAAGGTGACACAACAAGTCCTGACTTCCCGCATTTGATCTTTCGACCAGGTCTGAGCGGGGTATCAGACAACAGCAAATCGAGACTGGAGCACACCAAATGCCCGCTCGACATCCTTCTTGCAAGCCTCCTGACACTTAGTAAAGTAGGATTTCTTGCCTCCTGGCACAGGGTTTGAGATAGTCTTCACCAATGTGGACCATCTCGGATAGATGCCATCTGCTAGGTAGTATCCCTTGTTGTAGTGGCGCCCATTGGCCTCGAAGTTCGCCGGAGGAGCATGACCTTCAACAAGCTTGGCAAAGACATTCAATTACTGCAGTACGTTGATGTCATTGTGAGGTCCTGGCGTACCAAAGAAGGAGTGCCAAATCTAGATGTCCTGTGTGGCCACTGCCTCAAGTACCACACTACAACCGCCTTTGGCGTCTTTGTACATCCACTTACAAGCAAATTGACAGCTTTTCCATTTCCAATGCATGTAGTCGATGCTTCCAAGCATCCCAGGAAATCCTCTTGCTCCATTCTGTGATAGGATCCCGAAGGAAATATGCCCTAGAGGCAATAATAAAGTTATTATTTATATTTCCTTATATCATGATAAATGTTTATTATTCATGCTAGAATTGTAATAACCGGAAACTTGATACATGTGTGAACACATAGACAAATCAAAGTGTCCCTTGTATGCCTCTACTTGACTAGCTCGTTAATCAAAGATGGTTAAGTTTCCTGACCATAGACATGTGTTGTCATTTGATGAAAGGGGACACATCATTAGGAGAATGATGTGATGGACAAGACCCATCCGTTAGCTTAGCATAATGATCGTTAAGTTTTATTGCTATTGCTTTATTCATGAGTTATACATATTTCTTTGACTATGAGATTATGCAACTCCCGAATACCGGAGGAACACCTTGTGTGCTATCAATCGTCACAACATAACTGGGTGATTATAAAGATGCTCTATAGGTGTCTCCGAAGGTGCTTGTTGGGTTGGCATAGATCGAGATTAGGATTTGTCACTCCGAGTATCGAAGAGGTATCTCTGGGCCCTCTCGGTAATGCACATCACGATAAGCCTTGTAAGTAATGTGACAACTGAGTTAGTTGCGATATGATGCATTACGAAGTGAGTAAAGAGATTTGCCGGTAACGAGATTGAACTAGGTATGAAGATACCGACGTCCGAATCTCAGATAAGTAACATACCGATGACAAAGGGAATAACGTATGTTATCATTGCGATTTGACTGATAAAGATCTTCATAGAATATATAGGAACCAATATGAGCATCCAGGTTCCACTATTGGTTATTGACCAGAGATGTGTCTCGGTCATGTCTTCATAGTTCTTGAACCCGTAGGGTCCGCACGCTTAACATTCAATGACGATTTGTATTATGAGTTATATGTTTTGGTGATCGAAGATTGTTTGGAGTCTCGGATAAGATCACGGACATTACGAGGAGTCTTGAAATGGTCGAGAGGTAAAGATTGATATATTGGACGGTGGTATTCGGACACCGGAATGGTTCCGGAGTGTTTCGGGTATTTTTCGGAGTACCGGGAGGTTACCGGAACCCCCCGAGAAAGTAATGGGCCTAAATGGGCCATAGGGGAGAGAGGGGAGCCCGCAAGGGGTGCCCCCCATGGGAGTCCGAATTGGACAAGGGGGAGGGGGCGCGGCGCCCTTTCCTTCTTCCTCTCCCTCTCCTTCCCCTTTCCTCCTCCGAAAGAAAAGAAAAGGGGGCTGACTAGGATTGGGAGTCCTAGTCGGTTTCCCGCCACTTGGGCGCGCCCCTAGGGCCGGCCTCCTCCCCTCCTCCTTTATATACAGGGGCAGGGGCACCCCAAAGCACAACGGTTGTTTCTTAGCTGTGTGCGGTGCCCCCTCCACAGTTTACTCCTCCGGTCATATTGTCGTAGTGCTTAGGCGAAGCCCTGCGCGGATCACATCACCATCACCGTCACCACGCCGTTGTGCTGACGAAACTCTCCCTCGACACTTTGCTGGATCAAGAGTTTGAGGGACGTCATCGAGCTGAACGTGTGCAGAACTCATAGGTGTCATACGTTCGGTGCTTGATCGGTTGGATCACGAAGACGTTCGACTACATCGACCGCGTTAAGCTAATGCTTCCGCTTTCGGTCTACGAGGGTACGTGGACACACTCTCCCCCTCTCGTTGCTATGCATATCCTAGATAGATCTTGCGTGATCGTAGGAAATTTTTGAAATTGCATGCTACGTTCCCCAATAGTGGCATCTGAGCCAGGTTTATGCGTAGATGATATGCACGAGTAGAACACAAAGAGTTGTGGGTGATCATAGTCATACTGCTTACCACCAACGTCTTATTTTGATTCAGCGGTATTGTTGGATGAAGCGGCACGGACCAACCTTACATGACCACGTTCATGAGATTGGTTCCACCGACAGACATGCAACTAGTTTTGCATAAAGGTGCCTGGCGGGTGTCTGTTTCTCCAACTTTAGTTGAATCGAATTTCACTACGGTCGGTCCTTATTGAAGGTTCAAATAGCACACTTGACGAAAAATCGTTGTGGTTTTGATGCGTAGGTAAGAACGGTTCTTACTAGAAGCCCGTAGCAGCCATGTAAAACTTGCAACAGCAAAGTAGAGGACGTCTAACTTGTTTTTGCAGGGCATGTTGTGATGTGATATGGTCAAGACATGATGTGATATACGTTATTGTATGAGATGATCATGTTTTGTAAAAGTTATCGGCAACTGGCAGGAACCTTATGGTTGTCGCTTTATTGTATGAAATGCAATCGCCGTGTAATTGCTTTACTTTATCACTATGTGTTAGCTATAGTCGTAGAAGCAATAGTTGGCGAGATGACAATGACATTACGATGGAGATCAAGGTGTCAAGCCGGTGACGATGGAGATCATGATGGTGCTTTGGAGATGGAGATCAAAGGCACAAGATGATGATGACCATATCATGTCACATATTTTGATGCATGTGATGTTTATCTTTTATGCATCTTATTTTGCTTAGTACAACAGTAGCATTATAAGATGATCCCTCACTAAATTTCAAGGTATAAGTGTTCTCCCTGAGTCTGCACCATTGTGACAGTTCATCGTGCCGAGACACCACATGATGATCGGGTGTGATAAGCTCTACGTTCACATACAACGGGTGCAAGACAGTTTTGCACGTGCAGAATACTCGGGTTAAACTTGACGAGCCTAGCATGTACAAACATGGCCTCGGAACACTGAGACCGAAAGGTCGAACGTGAATCATATAGTAGATATGATCAACATAGAAATGTTCACCATTGAAAACTACTCCATCTCACGTGATGATCGGACATGGTTTAGTTGATATGTATCATGTGATCAATTAGATGACTCGAGGGATGTCTATCTAAGTGGGAGTTCTTAAGTAATATGATTAATTGAACTTAAATTTATCATGAATTTACTCCTGATAGTTTTTGCATATCTACGTTGTAGATCAATGGCCCGTGCTACCGTTCCCTTGAATTTTAATGCGTTCCTAGAGAAAGCTAAGTTGAAAGATGATGGTAGCAACTACACGGACTGGGTCCGTAACTTGAGGATTATCCTCATTGCTGCACAGAAGAATTACGTCCTTGATGCACCACTAGGTGCAAGACCCCCTGCAGGAGCAACTCCGAACGATATGAACGTCCGACAAGCTAAATCTGATGACTACTCGATAGTTCAGTGTGCCATGCTTACGGCTTAGAATCAGGACTTCAAAGATGTTTTGAACGTCATGGAGCATATGAGATGTTCCAGGAGTTGAAGTTAATATTTCAAGCAAATGCCCGAGTTGAGAGATATGAAGTCTCCAACAAGTTCTATACCTGCAAGATGGAGGAGAACAGTTCTGTTAGTGAACACATACTCAGAATGTCTGGGTACCATAACCACTTGACTCAGCTGGGAGTTAATCTTCCGGATGATAGTGTCATTGACAGAGTTCTTCAATCATTGCCACCAAGCTATAAAGGCTTCATGATGAACTATAATATGCAAGGGATGAACAAGACGATTCGTGAGCTCTTCGCAATGCTCAAGGCTGCCGAGGTAGAAATCAAGAAGGATCATCAAGTGTTGATGGTTAACAAGACCACTAGTTTCAAGAAAAAGGGCAAAGGGAAGAAGGGAACTTCAAGAAGAATAGAAAGCAAGTTGCTGCTTCCGGGAAGAAGCCCAAGTCTGGACCTAAGCCTGAAACTGAGTGCTTCTACTGCAAAGAGACTGGTCACTGGAAGCGGAACTGCCCCAAGTATTTGGCGGATAAGAAGGATGGCAAAGTGAAAGGTATATTTGATATACATGTTATTGATGTGTACCTTACTAATGCTCGTAGTAGCGCCTGGGTATTTGATACTGCTTCTGTTGCTCATATTTGCAACTCGAAATGGGGGCTACAGATTAAACAAAGATTGGCTAAGGACGAGGTGATGATGCACGTCAGAAATGGTTCCAAGGTCGATGTGATCGCCTCGGCACGCTACCTCTACATCTACCTTCGGGATTAGTTTTAGACCTGAATAATTGTTATTTGGTGCCAGCATTGAGCATGAACATTATATCTAGAGCGTGTTTAATGCGAGATGGTTATTCATTTAAATCAGAGAATAATGGTTGTTCTATTTATATGAGTAATATCTTTTATGGTCATGCGCCCTTGATGAGTGGTATATTTTTGTTGAATCTCGATCATGGTGATACACTATTCATAATATTGATGCCAAAAGATGCAAAGTTAATAATGATAGTGCAACTTATTTGTGGCACTGCCATTTAGGTCATATTGGTGTAAAATGCATGAAGAAACTCCATGTTGATGGGCTTTTGGAATCACTTGATTATGACTCACTTGATGCTTGCGAACCATGCCTCATGGGCAAGATGACTAAGACTCCATTCTCCAGAACAATGGAGCGAGCCACTGACTTATTGGAAATAATACATACTGATGTATGCGGTCCGATGAGTGTTGAGGCTCGTGGCGGGTATCGTTATTTTCTGACCTTCACAGATGATTTGAGCAGATATGGGTATATCTACTTAATGAAACACAAGTCTGAAACATTTGAAAAGTTCAAAGAATTTCAGAGTGAAGTGGAAAATCATCATAACAAGAAAATAAAGTTTCTACTATCTGATCACGGAGGCGAATATTTGAGTTACGAGTTTGGTCTTCATTTAAAACAATGTGGAATAGTTTCGCAACTCACACCACCTGGAACACCACAGCGTAATGGTGTGTCCGAACGTCGTAACCGTACTTTATTAGATATGGTGCAATCTATGATGTCTCTTACCGATTTACCACTATCGTTTTGGGGTTATGCATTAGAGACAACTGCATTCACATTAAATAGGGCACCATCTAAATCCATTGAGACGACACCGTATGAACTGTGGTTTGGCAAGAAACCTAAGCTGTCATTTCTTAAAGTTTGGGGTTGTATGCTTATGTGAAAAAGCTTCAACCTGATAAGCTCGAACCCAAATTGGAGAAGTGCGTCTTCATAGGATACCCAAAAGAAACTGTTGGGTATACCTTCTGTCACAGATCCAAAGGCAAGATATTTGTTGCTAAGAATGGATCCTTTCTAGAGAAGGAGTTTCTCTCAAAAGAAGTGAGTGGGAGGAAAGTAGAACTTGATGAGGTAGTTGTACCTTCTCTCGAATTGGAAAGTATTTCATCACAGAAATCAGTTCCAGTGATGCCTACACCAATTAATGAGGAAGCTAATGATGATGATCATGAAACTTCAGATCAAGTTACTACCAAACCTCGTAGGTCAACCAGAGTACGTTTCGCACCAGAGTGGTATGGTAATCCTGTTCTGGAAGTCATGCTACTAGACCATGATGAACCTGCGAACTATGAGGAAGTGATGATGAGCCCAGATTCCACAAAATGGCATGAGGCCATGAAATCTAAGATGGGATCCATGTATGAGAACAAAGTATGGACTTTGGTTGACTTGCCCAATGATCGGCAAGCCATAGAGAATAAATGGATCTTCAAGAAGAAGACTGACGCTGATGGTAATGTTACTATCTACAAAGCTCGACTTGTTGCAGAAGGTTTTCGACAAGTTCAAGGAGTTGACTACGATGAGACCTTCTCACCCGTAGCGATGCTTAAGTCTGTCCGAATCATGTTAGCAATTGCCACATTTTATGATTATGAAATTTGGCAAATGGATGTCAAAACTGCATTCCTTAATGGACGTCTTAAAGAAGAGTTGTATATGATGCAACTAAAAGATTTTGTCGATCCTAAAGGTGCTAGCAAAGTGTGCAAGCTCCGGCGATCCATTTATGGACTAGTGCAAGCCTCTCGGAGTTGGAATATATGCTTTGATAGTGTGATCAAAGCATATGGTTTTATACAGACTTTTGGAGAAGCATGTATTTACAAGAAAGTGAGTGGGAGCTCTATAGCATTTCTAATATTATATGTGGATGACATATTGTTGATTGGAAATGATATAGAATTTCTGGATAGCATAAAAGGATACTTGAAAAGGATTTTTTCAATGGAAGACCTCAGTGAAGCTGCTTATATATTGGGCATCAAGATCTATAGAGATAGATCAAGACGCTTAATTGGACTTCCACAAAACACATACCTTAATAAAGTTTTGAAGAAGTTCAAAATGGATCAGTCAAAGAAAGGGTGCTTGCATGTGTTACAAGGTGTGAAGTTGAGTCAGACTCAATGCCCGACCACTGCAGAAGATAGAGAGAAAATGAAAGTCATTCCCTATGCCTCAGCCATATGTTCTATCATGTATGCAATGTTGTGTACTAGACCTGATGTGTGCCTTGCTATAAGTTTAGCAGGGAGGTACCAAAGTAATCCAGGAGTGGATCACTGGACAGCAGTCAAGAACATGCTGAAATACCTGAAAAGGACTAAGGATATTTTTCTCGTTTATGGAGGTGACAAAGAGCTTATTGTAAATGATTACGTTGATGCTAGCTTTGACACTGATCCGGATAACTCTAAGTCGCAAACCGGATACATATTTATATTGAATGGTGGAGCTGTCAGTTGGTGTAGTTCCAAGCAGAGCGTCATGGTAGGATCTATGTGTGAAGCGGAGTACATAGCTGCTTCGGAAGCAGCAAATGAAGGAGTTCATATCCGATCTAGGTGTAATACCTAGTGCATCGGGTCCAATGAAAATCTTTTATGACAACACTGAAGCAATTGCCTTAACGAAGGAATCCAGATTTGACAAGAGAACGAAACACATCAAGAGACGCTTCAACTCCATTCGCGATCAAGTCAAGGAGGGAGACATAGAGATTTGCAAAATACATACGGATCTGAATGTTGAGACCCGTTGACTAAGCATCTTCCATGAGCAAAACATGATCATCACCAAGACTCCATGGGTGTTAGAATCATTACAATGTAATCTAGATTATTGACTCTAGTGCAAGTGGGAGACTGAAGCAAATATGCCCTAGAGGCAATAATAAAGTTGTTATTTCTATTTCCTTATATCATGATAAATGTTTATTATTCATGCTAGAATTGTATTAACCGGAAACTTGATACATGTGTGAATACATAGACAAAACAAAGTGTCCCTAGTATGACTCTACTTGACTAGCTCGTTAATCAAAGATGGTTAAGTTTCATGACCATAGACATGTGTTGTCATTTGATGAACGGGATCACATCATTAGGAGAATGATGTGATGGACAAGACCCATCCATTAGCTTAGTATAATGATCGTAAAGTTTTATTGCTATTGCTTTCTTCATGGCTTATACATATTCCTTTGACTATGAGATTATGCAACTCCCGAATACCGGAGGAACACCTTGTGTGCTATCAAACGTCACAACATAACTAGGTGATTATAAAGATTCTCTACAGGTGTCTCCGAAGGTGTTTGCTGGGTTGGCATAGGTCGAGATTAGGATTTATCACTCTGAGTATGAGAGAGGTATCTCCGGGCCCTCTCGGTAATGCACATCACGATAAGACTTGCAAGCTATGTGACTAATGAGTTAGTTGCGAGATGATGCATTACGGAACGAGTAAAGAGACTTGCCGGTAACGAGATTGAACTAGGTATGAAGATTCCGATGATCGAATCTCGGATAAGTAACATACCAATGACAAAGGGAATAACATGTGTTGTCCTTGCGATTTGACCGGTAAAGATCTTCGTAGAATATGTAGGAAGCAATATGAGCATCCAGGTTCCACTGTTGGTTATTGACCGGAGATGTGTCTCGGTCATGTCTACATAGTTCTCAAACCCACAGGGTCCGCATGCTTAATGTTCGATGACGATTTGTATTATGAGTTATGTGTTTTGGTGACCGAAGATTGTTCAGAGTCCCGGATAAGATCACAGACATGACAAGGAGTCTTGAAATGGTCGAGAGGTAAAGATTGATATATTGGACGATGGTATTCGGACACCGGAATGGTTCCAGAGTGTTTCAGGTATTTTTCGGAGTACCGGGAGGTTACCGGAACCCCCTGGGAAAGTAATGGGCCTACATGGGCCATAGGGGAGAGAGAGGGGAGCCCGCAAGGGGTGGAACCCCCCTCCCCCCATGGGATTCCGAATTGGACAAGGGGGAGGGGCGCGACCCCCTTTCCTTCTCCCTCTCCCTCTCCCTCATCTTCCCCCCTCCGAAAGAAAGGAAAAGGCGGGCTGACTAGGATTGGGAGTCCTAGTCGGTTTCCCCCCACATGGGCGCGCCCCTAGGGCCGGCCTCCTCCCCTCCTCCTTTATATATGGGGGCAGGAGGGCACCACAAAGCACAACAGTTGTTTCTTAGCCGTGTGCGGTGCCCCCCTCCAGAGTTTACTCCTCCGATCATATTGTCGTAGTGCTTAGGCGAAGCCCTGTGCGGATCACATCAGCATCACCTGTAATGCTATTTATGTACTTTGATTGACGTGGCGAGTGTAAGCCAACTATGTATCTCCCCTTTTATTATCTATATTACATGGGATGTTGTGAAGATTGCCTAACTTGCGACATTGCTTTCAATGCGGTTATGCCTCTAAGTCGTGCCTCGACACGTGGGAGATATAGCCGCATCGAGGGCGTTACAAGTTGGTAATCAGAGCCTTCCCCGACCTTAGGAGCCCCATTGCTTGATCGTTATTAGCGGCCGAGTTGTGTCTAGAAAAAATGTTTTGAGTCATTTAGGAATTATATATCGGAGAGTTTAGGAATTCTTTTTACTCCCCAGTCTCCTCATCGCTCTGGTAAGGCATCCTGACGTAGAGTTTTGACTCTTCTCTTCTCAAATTTCACTAAAAAAAATTTAGGATCACGCGGGTATCTTGGAATCGTTCCGATGGTTTTGTGACGAGAACATTGTTCTTGGTGCCTCCTGTCTTTAGGGGTTGTGGCAGTGTCCCGGGGAGTTGAGCTCCGAGGTGTTGTCGTCACAATTTTATCGTTGCAATTCTGGAATACCTGAGTTTAGTACACCGACATCGAAAATCTCTTTTATGCAGTTCGTTGGTGAGATAACCTCGACGCCACCCAGTACTGGGGCGGGAGTTCGGGAGTATCGCCATAACTTGTATAACGGATGCTTTTCGAAGGTTGAGGTAGATGGTTTCCGAAGTTTTTCTCGGTTATGTGTTGAAGGATGGATACAGCTGGATGTAGGATTTGCTAGGTTTGGGTGAGATATTATGCTTCCCCTGTATCCCCAACACCTGATTGCATAACCGGAAAGGTTCGGGAGTTTCATAGGTGGGAATTCTTGTAGCTCTAGTTCTTCTTCCACGGATATTGGGTTTGATATTGGGATTTCTTACCGAGTATTCGTTCTTCATCCGTACCTTCTTGATTTATTCCTCTACCTAAATTCTAAGTGGGCTTCTCAATTTATGGATATGTGACCATTTCAAGAGGAATGCATTCGTTCATTTTGTTCGGATGTGAAGACTATATGTTGCAATTTTCATTCCGTTGGATTCAGCTTCAATATTTACCTATCAATGTGCTAACGGTTGTCACCCTCTCCAGGATGGCTCCCGCTAAGAGCACCAATCAGAATCAGAATCAGGATCCGCCACCACCTCCACCTCCTCCGGAGGCATGGCAAGCTGTGATGGCCACAACCAATGCAAACACACAGTTGATCATGCAAATTCTTCAAGAGCGCAATCAAGCGAACCAAGGCAACCAAGGCAACAATCAGAATCACTTTGCTACACTCAACCAGTTCCTTGCTAACGGGCCAAAGACTTTCAGCAATTGTGTTGAGGCAACTGATGCTGATGATTGGCTCGTGGATCTGTGCAAGCATTTCGAGTGCAGTAACGTCAGGCCTGAGGACTTTGTCAAGTTCGCTTCCTTCCAACTCAAAGACCAAGCTGCAGAATGGTTCCAGCAGTACAAGGATTCCAGAGGAGGCCGTGCGATTACCTGGGATGAATTCTGTCAAGACTTCAAAGCTCATCATATCCCTCAGAGCGTGGTTGAAAGCAAGCGTGAGGAATTCCGCAACCTGAAGCAAGGCTCTTTGTCTGTCTATGACTACAACAAGTTGTTTCAGAAGCTCGCCCGCTTTGCTAAGCAGGACGTCCCCGACGAGAAGAGTATGATATACCAGTTCAGGGGTGGTCTCAGAGAAGAAATTCAGCTAGCTCTTGTTCTCTTTGAGCCCTTGAGGTACGATGAGTTCTACAACATGGCATTGAAGCAAGAGGCTGCTCAACTGAGGTGTGATGCTTCCAAGAAGCGAGTCAGAGACACTACTCCTTCTTCCTCTACTCAAGTGGCCAAGCAGCAGAAGTATTGGCTTCCTCCTCCTCCGTTCCATCAGCCGTATCATAAGAGCAAAGGTGGCAGTGGATCTTCCCACCCACGCAACCCTGGCTTTCAGAATAAGACTTCGTCGCAAGCTCCAAGATCAAGTGCTCCGTATCACCATCTGCTTTCAGAGGTCACGTGCAACAAGTGCCAACAGAAGGGTCACTATGCCAACAAATGCTTCAATCAGAGGCGTCTCTCTCCTCCTCCTCTTGTGAGATCGGCAAGTACAGCTGTGGTCAAGAATAACCCCAAGCACGCCAAGGTCAACTTGCTGAATGCAGCTCAGGCAGAGGACTCGTCAGATGTCATCATGGGTAACTTTCCAGTTAACTCTTTTCCCGCAAAAGTTCTTTTTGACACTGGTGCATCGCATTGTTTCATGTCAAGATCATTTGTTTCCAAGCATGACTTCGTTTCGCAAATGTTGGGTAAACCTATGGGAGTGGTTTCTCTGGCTAAGTCTATGAGGGCTACTTCAATAGTCCCGGATGTTTCTATCATGATGGGTGATTTCAAGTTTCTGGCTTCTCCAATTGTCCTTGGTAATTCGGATATTGATCTTATTCTCGGGATGGATTGGCTTTCTAAGCACAAGGCTCAGCTTGATTGTGCAGCCAGGCAGATTCAATTGACTCATTCGTCTGAGGATGTAATTGTCTTTGCCGCGAATGACGATACCATCCGTCTGTTCTCTCTCAATGAGAAGGGTGAACTGGATGCTATCTCGCAAATTCCAGTCGTTTGCGAATATCAAGACGTCTTTCCAGAAGAGCTTCCATGAATGCCTCCACACCGGCCAGTTGAATTCGTCATCGATCTTGAGCCTGGCACGGAACCAGTGTGCAAGCGTCCTTACAAGCTCGGACCTGAAGAGTTGAAGGAGCTGAAGAAGCAACTCGATGCTCAAGAGAGAATGGGTCTCATCCGACCTAGTTCTTCTCCGTGGGGTTGTGGTGTTCTTTTTGTGAAGAAGAAGGATGGAACGGACCGACTTTGTGTTGATTACCGTCCATTGAACAAGAAGACCATCAAGAACAAATACCCACTTCCCAACATTAACGAGCTGTTCGAACAACTCAAAGGCGCCCAAGTATTCTCCAAGCTTGATCTCCGTATGGGTTATCATCAGATTCGAATCCGTGAGCAAGATATTCCCAAGACGACTTTCAGGACAAGTTTTGGCTCATATGAATACACTGTCATGTCTTTTGGCCTCGTCAACGCTCCTCCGACGTTCTCTCGCATGATGAACTTCATCTTCAACGCCTACACCAATGACTTTGTTTTGGTCTATCTCGACGACATTCTGGTCTTTTTGAAGAACAAGGAAGATCATGCCAAGCACTTGTGTTTGGTACTCGATAAGCTCAGGGAACACCAGTTCTACGCCAAGTTCTCCAAGTGCGAATTTTGGCTCGATGAGGTTCTTTATCTTGGTCATATCATCTCTGCCAAGGGCATTGCGGTGAATCCCGAGAAGGTGTCTGCAATTGTGAATTGGGAACCTCCTCAGAACGTGAAGCAACTCCGTAGCTTCCTCGGTCTCGCAAGCTACTGCCGAAGATTCGTTGAAAACTTTTCTAAGATCGCGAAGCCTCTCTCAAATCTTCTCCAGAAGCACGTCAAGTACGTTTGGTCTCCGGAGTGTGACATTGCTTTCAACACCTTGAAAGAGAAATTGGTCACTGCTCCAGTTCTGACTCCGCCTGATGAATCCAAACCGTATGAGGTCTTTTACGATGCCTCTCTCCAAGGTCTTGGCGCAGTGTTGATGCAAGAGAAGAAAGTTGTTGCTTATACCTCTCGCCAGTTGAAGCCCAATGAGAAGAACTACCCCACTCATGATCTCGAGTTGGCGGCAGTTGTGCATGCTCTTTTGACTTGGAGACATCTCTTATTGGGAAGAAAAGTGGACATTTTCACTGATCACAAGAGTCTCAAGTACATCTTCACTCAGCCCAATCTCAACCTCAGGCAGACTCGATGGGTCGAAATGATTCAAGAGTATAATCCGAGTATCGAGTATACTCCAGGCAAGGCCAATGTGAGTGCTGACGCATTGAGCAGGAAGGCTTACTGCAACAGTCTGATTCTCAAGCCTTATCAACCCGAGCTTTGTGAAGCTTTCCGCAAACTTAATCTGCAAGTTGTTCCTCAAGGTTTCCTCGCCAACCTTCAAGTCTCTCCTACCTTGGAAGACCAGATTCGCCAAGCTCAACTTCTTGATGCTATGGTGAAAAAGGTGAAGATTGGGATTGCCAAGAGTCAACCCAAGTACAAGTGCTACCGCCTTGATGACAAGGATACTCTCTTCTTCGAGGATCGTATTGTTGTGCCCAAAGGTGACCTTCGTAAAGTGATCTTGAATGAGGCTCACAATTCTCTCCTCTCCATCCACCCTGGGAGCACGAAGATGTATCAGGACCTCAAGCAGGCTTATTGGTGGACTCGAATGAAGCGCGAGATTGCTCAGTTCGTGAATGAGTGTGATGTCTGCAGAAGAGTGAAGGCAGAACACCAAAGGCCAGCTGGTCTCCTCCAACCTCTTGCCATTCCAGAATGGAAGTTTGACCACATTGAAATGGACTTCGTTACTGGGTTTCCAAAGTCCAAGCGTGGCAATGATGCTATATTCGTTGTCATCGACAAACTCACTAAAGTGGCTCACTTTCTGCCTATCAAAGAGTCAATCACTGCAGCTCAATTGGCGGAGCTCTATACCTCTCGAATTGTCTCTGTGCACGGTATTCCACAAGTGATCTCTTCAGACCGTGGCAGCATCTTTACCTCCAAGTTTTGGGATTCTTTTCAGAAGGCCATGGGCACCAACATCCGCTTCAGCACAGCTTTCCATCCTCAAACTAGTGGTCAAGTCGAGCGTGTCAACCAGATTCTTGAAGATATGCTCAGGGCTTGTGTGATCTCCTTCGGCATGAAGTGGGAGGATTGTCTTCCATATGCTGAATTCTCCTACAACAACAGTTTTCAAGCAACTTCGGGCAAGGCCCCATTTGAAATTCTGTATGGCAGGAAGTGCCATACCCCTCTCAACTGGTCTGAAACCGGTGAACGTCAGCTTCTCGAAAATGACTTAATCACAGAAGTAGAGGAAATGTGCAAAGTCATTCGAGATAACCTCAAAGCAGCCCAATCGCGCCAGAAGAGCTACTATGATAGTAAGCACCGTGATTTGGCTTTCGAGATCGGAGATCATGTTTACCTCCGCGTCTCTCCTATGAAAGGTACTCGTCGCTTCGGTATCAAAGGGAAGCTTGCCCCTAGATACGTGGGACCTTTCAAGATTGTCAGCAAGAGAGGCGATCTCGCTTATCAACTCGAGCTTCCTTCAAACTTTGCAAATGTGCATGACGTGTTCCATGTCTCTCAGCTCCGAAAGTGCTTCAAGACTCCTGACCGCACCATCAACTTCGAAGACATTGAGCTCCAAGAAGATCTCTCTTATCATGAGCACCCTGTTGCTATTCTTGAAGAGACTGAACGCAAGACTCGCAACAAGTCAATCAAATTCCTCAAAGTCAAGTGGTCACACTATTCCGACCGTGAAGCTACCTGGGAACGCGAGGATCACCTCCGTTCTGAGTACCCGGCGTTCTTTCAGTCCTAGATCTTGGGACGAAATCCTTTCGTAGTGGTGGAGTGTTGTAACACCCCGGATATGATTTTCCTAATATGTAATCCAACTCTTGCCGTTTCCGGCGTTAAGTTATTTTATTTTCTCGGGTTCGGGTTTTTGTCTCCGTGTGTTGTTATCGTTGTCATGCATCTCATATCATGTCATCATGTGCATTGCATTTGCATACGTGTTCATCTCATGCATTCGAGCATTTTCCCCGTTGTCCGTTTTGCATTCCAGCGCTTCGTTCTCCTCCGGTGGTCATTTCTACCTTTATTTCATGTGTGGGGATTAAACATTTCCGGATTGGACCGAGACTTGCCAAGCGGCCTTAGTTTACTACCGGTAGACCGCCTGTCAAGTTTCGTACCATTTGGACTTCGTTTGATGCTCCAACGGTTAACCGAGGGACCAAAAAGGCCTCGTGTGTGTTGCAGCCCAACACCCCTTCATTTTGGCCCAAAACCCACCAAAACCCTCTCCATCATTTAGAGCGTTCGATCACGATCGTGTGGCCAAAAACCGCACCTCATTTGGACACTCCTAGCTCCCCCTATGTCTATATATAGACCCCCTCCTCAAAATTCCCGGATCCCCTTCTACCATAAACCCTAGCCTCGCCCATCTCCGCCGCCGGACACGTCCGGTTCCCATCGGACGAGTCGCCGCCGCCGCCCGCAGCCAGTGGCGTGCCGCCACGTGGCGCGCCGCCACCCGCGCCCGCTCCGGCCCGCTCGGCCCGGGGAGAGCCCCCGCGGGCCCGATGCCGCGCGCCGCCTCCTTCGCGACCCCGCCGCCGTCCTCCTCCAGTCCGGCCACCCGAGCCGTCAAGCGCCGCCGCCCGCCATCTCCGGCCGCCGCCACCAGAGTTCCGCCGCCCCGCCGCCAAGCTCGCCGCCACCCGGCCGTCGGGCGCCTCCCGCCGTCGTCCGCCGCCCCCTCGTCATCCGCGCCGCCCAAGACCGGCAAGTCCCTCTCCGGCGTGCTCCCGACGATCTCTGGCGAACTCCCTCCTCCGGCGAGCTACAGTGATCCCGGCGAACCTCGAAGTCCGTGCGCCGTATCTGGATCTGAGACTTGGCCCGGTTGACTTTTTATCCCCGAAACCCTAATATTTTGGCTATGTTCATCGCATCGTAACTCTGCATCTGTAGCTCCGTTTTGGGCATATAGCATATCAAAATGTTCGTCTCAGAGAGCACATCATTTCATCTCATTGCATCATTTTCATTTAAGTTCACCGTGATGCCCGAAATGCTGTTAGAAGTATGCTATTTGAGATAATTGTCAGATCTGCTGCTCCAATTAGTTATTTGTCTTTTTTGCCATGATTATTGTGTGCATGATATGCCCCTGAGCTCTTCATGAGTTTTGTTATACGTTTTGCCATCTATCCAGAGGTGCAACCCATGTATTTTTGTGATGTGTGTGGTGACTAGCACAAGCTTGCAAAGTGGAGCATTCGTTAATGCTGATTTCAGGGACTTAGCAATTCCACTAAGTCCTTGATCTGTTTATTTCAATATGCCATATGTTCATGTTGTTTCCTAGTGATCCGTGCCTCTTTTGAGGATGATCAGTAAGGATGTTTGGTTAATCTTGTAGTGCTCTATCCATCCATGTCTTTGTTTGCAATTATGGAGCACCCTAGCTTGAGTCAATCGAGCTCTACTTTTTTCATTTCATGAATCTGGGCAGATTGTCTACTTGTTAGCGATTTTGCCGAGGATGTTGTAGTTGATCCGTGCATGCTATGTTATTGTTCTTGCCATGTCTAGCTTGTATTTTGTGTATTCTTGATGGGTTATGCTTAGATTGTCATGACTTGCTCTGTAGTGAGTGCATCGAGCTCGTAAACATGCCTACTTGATATCTGTTTTAGCATGCTCCAGTTTTTCACTAAGTCTGAGAACTGATTACGTTTTTGCCATGTTCACATGCTTGCAATTGTATTTTCTGATCCCTTTTGGCTCAAGGTCACTAAGGGATTTTTGTTAAGCTCTTTGAGTAGCTCCATGCCATGCTTTACTTTGCCATGTTCAGGTCCTGTAGCATATAGTTTTCATGCTCCAAAGTGTGCTATCTGATCTGAAATTCCAGACAAATGTTAATTTCACTAAGTCTGAGATCTGTTTGCCAAATGCATTTTTGCCATGCTTGTTTGAACCTGTTAATGGATGAATTGGCCGTAGCTCAGTGCTAGTCTTTTGTTAAGAATCATGAGTGGATCCCTGCCATGTATTTTTATGCCATGTTTGAGTGCTGTAGCATGTTCATCTTGTTGCATTTAGATGGCTACTTGCTGTAAATCGCAGAACGCGGTCATATTTGAATTGATTGCCATTTCCAAACCGTAACTCCGATTCCGGCGTTCTTTATATCGTTTTCAAGCGATTTCATCTCACCTTTCCAGTGGCACACTTGGATTTCCATGTTGAGGCCAGGTTCATGCATTCCTTGTCAAATCTTGCATATACATCACATATTGCATCCCACATAGCATACCATCTTGCATCATGTTGTTTGAGTTTGCACGTGGTTGATTGTGTCCTTGTTGCTTGTTTGTCTTGTTTGGGTAGAGCCGGGAGACGAGTTCGCTAACGAGGAGCCCGTTGAGTTTGATTTCGAGGATCCAGTCAACTCTAACAACTTCGCAGGCAAGATGATCATACCCTCGAAATCACTACTATCTTTGCTTTGCTAGATGCTCGCTCTTTTGCTATGCATATGCTACGATGCCTACCACTTGCTTGTCATGCCTCCCAAATTGCCATGTCAAACCTCTAACCCACCATGTCCTAGCAAACCGTTGATTGGCTATGTTACCGCTTTGCTCAGCCCCTCTTATAGCGTTGTTAGTTGCAGGTGAAGATTGGAGACCGTTCCTTGTTGGAACATTCTTTACTTGTTGGGATATCATTATATTATCTTGTTATATTAATGCATCTATATACTTGGTAAAGGGTGGAAGGCTCGGCCTCTCGCCTAGTGTTTTGTTCCACTCTTGCCGCCCTAGTTTCCGTCATATCGGTGTTATGTTCCCGGATTTTACGTTCCTTACGCGGTTGGGTTATAATGGGAACCCCTTGACAGTCCGCCTTGAATAAAACTCCTCCAGCAATGCCCAACCTTGGTTTTACCATTTGCCACCTAGCCTTTTCCCTTGGGTTTCGCGGACTCAAGGGTCATCTTATTTTAAACCCCCGGGCCAGTGCTTCTGTAAGTGTTGGTCCAACCTAGAGCACCATGCGGGGTCGTTCCTTGGCAACTTGGGTTACGTTGGCTCCCGTACGCTTAGCTTATCTGGTGTGCCCTGAGAACGAGATATGTGCAGCTCCTATCGGGATTTGTCGGCGCAGCGGGTGGTGTTGCTGGACTTGTTTTACCATTGTCGGAGTTGTCTTGTAGAACCGGGATACCGAGTCTGATCGGAATGTCTCGGGAGGAGGTCTATTCCTTCGTTGACCATGAGAGCTTGTCATGGGCTAAGTTGGGACTCCCCTGCAGGGATTTGAACTTTCAAAAGCCATGCCCGCGGTTATGGGCAGATGGGAATTTGTTAATGTCCGGTTGTAGACAACTTGAACCTTAACTTAATTAAAATGAATCAACAGTGTGAGTTACCGTGATGGTCTCTTCTCGGCGGAGTCCGGGAAGCGAACATGGTGTTGGAGTAATGCTTGCCGCAGGTTGCTCTCTAGTTTCTTGTTCACACTTTGCCTCCTCTTCTCGCTCTCTTTTGCGAACAGGTTAGCCACCATATATGCTAGTCGCTTGCTGCAGCTCCACATATATTTTACCTTGCCTTACCTATAAGCTTAAATAGTCTTGATCGCGAGGGTGCGAGATTGCTGAGTCCCTGTGGCTCACAGATTACTTCCAAACCAGATGCAGGGCCTGATGATTCCGTTCCAGATGACGCGCTTGAGCTCAAGTGGGAGTTCGACGAGGACTCACGCCGATACTACGTGTCTTTCCCTGATGATCAGTAGTGGTGCCCAGTTGGGGTGATCGGGACCGTGTCGCATGTTGGGTTATCTTTTATTTTGGCGCCGTAGTCGGGCCATGAGTGTTTGATTGATGTAATGCTATTTATGTACTTGGATTGACGTGGCGAGTGTAAGCCAACTATGTATCTCCCCTTTTATTATCTATATTACATGGGATGTTGTGAAGATTGCCTAACTTGCGACATTGCTTTCAATGCGGTTATGCCTCTAAGTCGTGCCTCGACACGTGGGAGATATAGCCGCATCGAGGGCGTTACATCACCGTACCACGTCGTCATGCTGACAAAAGTCTCCCTCAACACTTTGCTGGATCAAGAGTTCGAGGGACGTCATCGAGCTGAACGTGTGTAGAACTCGAAGGTGTCGTACGTTCGGTTCTTGATCGGTTGGATCGCAAAGACGTTCGACTACATCAACCGCGTTAAGCTTACGCTTCCACTTTTGGTCTACGAGGGTACGCGGACACACTCTCCCCTTCTCATTGCTATGCATCTCCTAGATAGATCTTGTGTGATCGCAGGAAATTTTTGAAATTGCATGCTACGTTCCCCAACAGATTCGAGCAATGCCTTCAACATTGGGTGATCGCAAGTATTAAGGTCCAAACACTGCCACCACTGCCCTGCAGAACTTGTACATACACTCAATGGTCATGGACTCGGCCATGCGCCCATAGTCTTCTAGTGAATCATCGGGAGCTCCGTATACGAGCACCATCATAGATGTCGTGCACTTCTGGAGTGAGGTGAATCCAAGTGTGCCAGTGCAATCCTTCTTGCACTTGAAGTAGCTGTCGAACCCACGGATGTAATTCACAATCCTGAGGAAGAGATTTCAGCTCATCTGATAACGGTGCCGAAATACTTTGTCGCCGTGCAGTGGAGCGTCGGCGTAGAGCAAGCAATAGCCTTCCAGTCGATGCCTCTGCTTTGCCTTCAGCCGGCCTGACGCCAAGCCACCTCATCTCGGCTTTGCCTTGCTCACGAATAGGCCGACCAGAGCGGCGAGGACCACGAGGTGCTCTTCATCTTGGGCATCGGCATCGACTTCCTCCTCCAGCAGCGCCACGAACGCCTCCTCGTCTTCGGAGTCCATTGCCGAGGAGACAAATCGCCGAACACCTAGCGAGCGTGGTAGGCACGCAGCGGCCTGTATCCCCGCTTGCGTGGCTGGAGCACCAGAAAAGCTTTCCCAGGAGCGGGGTGGACGCTACCGCGGCGAACCCTCTCTTTCTCGGCAGGGAATTGGCCTCTATAGCAGCAGTGGGCAGGTAAGCGACGTTGGGATCGGCATAGCGGCAGAAGGGCTAGTGCGGGGGGGGAGGGGGGCGAATCTGGAGGTGGAAAAAACGTTTTTCGCTTAGTGGTGGCCCATGCACCGTTTTCCCTTTTGCCCTCCCCCCCCCCCCCCCCCCGCCCCTTGGTGCACTGGGTTCGCTCTGGGATCGCCAGGCCAAAAAATGGACCGAACCGGCGGAAAAAGACACGCCCTCGGGGGTGCGGCTAGAGATGCTCTAAGGCCGGGCAGATGGACGCGCTGTCCCTGAAAACA
Organism: Triticum urartu; assembly: GCF_003073215.2. NCBI lineage: Eukaryota > Viridiplantae > Streptophyta > Magnoliopsida > Poales > Poaceae > Triticum > Triticum urartu. The sequence continues at coordinate 468,317,341 of NC_053026.1, read as the reverse complement.
GACCGAGAGTCCGACGGAGTGACCGGAACAAGGGAAGACCAAGTGCTTACTTTTTTTTCGTATTTCTTTTTTTTCCTTCTGTTTTGAGTGTCGGTTTCTTGGGTTTTCTTTTGCTTCTTTCTTTTGTTTTTGTTGGTAATTTTTATTTTTCCTTTGTTTTAACACATGAAAATTTCCAGTCATTGTTTATTTTTCTTACACACGCGTAACATTTCTTTGATACATGTTGAACAATTTTCAAATATATGATGTACACCTTCTCAAATGCATGCTAAATATTTACTAAATGTACGTTGAACATTTATTAATGGCATGAAACCTTTTTTAAACTACAAGGAGATTTTATTTACATTTTTTATTTTTTCAAAGAAATACGAAGAACTTTTTTGGAACATGTGACATTTCTTTACGTTATATGAAATTTTCCAAAAATGTCACGTACATTTTTTTGAAACCCATGAGTGTTGTTTTAAATGTCACGAATATTTTTAATGCTATCAATATTTATGAAAGTTATGCTAACAATGTTTTTACAATGCATTAACATTTTTCAAATTCATTGTCAACATTTTTAAAAGTTTTAAGTAAATTAAGTTTTTTGGAATATATGCATTCAAAATATTTTTGAAAATATAAACAAAATGTTAGAAAAATATAGGGTTTAGCCCTACCCTCTATTCCTCTGCCTTATCGCCGGTGCCGCTCACAATGCAATTTGAGGCTAGATGATGGGACCTTCTTATACTGCTAAATTCAGAGTCTTGGTCTGTATTCACTTCCAAGTTTAAACAAACACTTATCCAAATATAGTCCAGGTGTGATTAACAACCACAATGTAATCCACCTTTAATTGAAAACTACTCACTCGATCCAGAAGTACTTTTTCTTTGCCGGTGCCATCCAGAAATATTTGTCGAAGAAATGGATGTATCTAGATGGATTTTTAGTTCTATATCATCTATTTTTATTCACTTCCGCGACAAGTAATTTTGAACGCAGGGGAGTATTTGTTATGTCCGAGAAAACGCACATTCTTGGCGGCCCGGTAGCATGCACGCGTAAAATGGCTTACGTCCAGGCCTCGTCCGAATGTACGCCCGGCCCGTTTGATCGGCGAGATGGCACCATGCCAGGTCCGAGCCCACCCTTCAGTAGGGTTTTATCTCTTCTCGCGTTGCCCACCACCTAGACTCCTCCTCCCCTCACACTCCCTCCCATCGCCGCCGCCGCCGCCGCCGCTCGCCTTGCAAGGTACGTCCCTCCATCCCGCCGCCGACGCGTGAATCCGTCGATCTCGTCTCGACCTGAGAACTAACACCCCCTGCCTCCATCTGTTGGCCTCCCCCGTGCGCGTTGCAGATGGCGGTGCCTATCCTGAAGACGGCGATCGTGAAGAAGCGGGTGAAGCACTTCAAGAGGGCGCACAGCGACCGCTACATCGGCCTCAAGGTGAGACCCCTAGCCAGCCAGTCCCCTAGCTTCTGTTCCAGAGCCGCGCCATTTTTGTGATGGATTCTTAGGATTAGCTTTGTTCACGTGGGGTTCATGCCGGTTTCCCGACCTCAGCCGTTTGCCATGGATGCGTGGATCTGGTTTACATGTCGCGTTGATTTTCTAGTGCGAAGTTGGGTCTGGTCGTTGGTGTTTAGTGAGCACGCTAGGGGGTGGCTTTGATGTTCGACGAACTGTAATAGTGCATTGGGGCCATTCAGTCATGCTCTTTATCTTCAGTGTGTACACCACGGATTCGTATGGTGTGCTGTGATACTGTATATATCCTTTTAAGCTGTGCCTTTTTGTTCGTGAGAGCTTGTTTTCATATGTTGTGTTATATGTTGCTTGTGGCCTTGTGAATGGGGCTGTGCATTCCTGTTGCATTTAGCATGATCATATAAACTTATATACTGTACCATGGAAGCTTGTTACATCAGTCAGTTGCTTGCTCCAAGCGTCTGCGTGTCCATTCCTGTTGCATTTAGCATTATCATATAAAATTATATACCATGGAAGCTTGTTGCATCAGTCAGTTGCTTGCTCCAAGCGTCTGCGTGATCCTTGTTTAGATTTATCCTGGTGTGCACGGCACTTGTGCTATATTTCTTTTGGATAGCAAAGTCAGATACCCTAGAATTTATGTACAATCAGATCATGTCTTCACCATTCTGGTGATGATGTATGTATTTGGACATGCTCTTCTAGCTGAAATTGCATGCTGCACTATATGCCATCTAGCAGTTGGTGCTAATTCTAGTTACTTTGTTGCAAAGGCTTATTCAGTTATTTCTTTGCAATGTTTGTATGCTTATGTATTACTGTAGTCGCCATAAAGGATCCAGTAATTGATTATCTCCGCACCTCATCTATTTTTCTGTTTTGTTATGAATAGTTTCATCACCATTGTCGTACACTGAATGCTTGGATAGTTGGATGCCTTCTTTGTTTTCCTCCATTCTGTAGTTCTCTTGCTATAGTCGCCGAAGCTGCTATCCATTGCGTTAATTAATTGGGAGCCCTTATTAATTCATCTGTCCTGCTCTTATTTGTAGCAAAGCTGGCGCAGGCCAAAGGGTATCGACTCCCGCGTCAGGCGGAAGTTCAAGGGATGCACCTTGATGCCCAACATTGGATATGGTTCTAACAAGAAGACGAGGCACTACCTGCCCAACAAGTTCAAGAAGTTTGTGGTGCACAACGTCTCTGAGCTGGAGCTGCTTATGATGCACAACAGGTATGCGTCTTTGAGACTCACCAAGCTTGATTGCTTACGGGAGCTGCAGCTATCGTCTTCACTGTTCAGTGCCTGATCTAGTGGCGGCCTTTGCTAATAACTATCGTCTGTCCGCAAACAGGACGTACTGTGCTGAGATCGCGCACAACGTGTCCACCCAGAAGCGCAAGGCGATAGTGGAGCGTGCCGCCCAGCTCGACGTCGTGGTCACCAACAAGCTCGCCAGGCTCCGCAGCCAGGAGGATGAGTGAAATGTTTCAAACAGTAGCACTTTTGGATCATTTTGTTCCGTTCCCTGTAGTAGACTTAATGCCGAATCTGGAGTTTTCTTCTCTGTTCGCCTTGTTGATTCGACGCTGTTGAACACCTTGCTATCGATGCTGGTCATGCTCTCGTACTATAAGCACATCGACTTTGACGTGAAGTCCGGGTTGCCTTTAATCATCAGCTATGGAAAGATTTTCTGGGCCGCTTTTCAAGATCTTGGGGTTCTTGCATGTTTTTCAGCAGTGCTTTGACATGTTAGGTTCTGGATCTTACGAGGCATTTGCACCCATGGCTGCTTCATGTGCTGAAATGCTGAGTGGATTCGTGCGTCCTCTAGTTGTCACAGTGGGGATGCTTCATTGTTACGTTTTGTCGAGTCATGCTAAGGCATCTCTGACAGAAAGTTAAGCTAGTTAGGTTAGGGTAGGTCATGAAGTGGAGTAGTTTGCAGAGTAATGTCCAGTAGTAGCCTTGCCTCGGTTCTTGCATCGCAAAGTTGTACTCTTACTACTGTTTGGGCAACGGCCAAACCCGTGCATTGCAAGTCTTGATCTCGGTTTGATCAACACTTCAACGGAGCAGCAACGTGCAGGTGTTAGACATGACAATAGTGCGTAGCTCGCTGTTTGGGTTTTTTGGCCTAACAATTCATGCACCTTGGGCCCAAGACGTGACAATAGTGCTATACTTGTTTTGTAGAGGAGTGCACGAGAAATGTGATGCTAATATACTTGTTTTGTTTGTATCAAATAAATCTATAATGAAAATACGTAGATCAAAAGGCTCCTCGCCCCGTTCCATTTACTTGGAAGTGATACAGCACAGTAGGGTACACGGCCTATTTTTTTCTTCTCTTTTCGAAAGATTGGGTGTACACCGTACACGCGCCCTATTGGGCAACAGAAACTCGAACCACTCCCGTTCGGAAAAGTAGAGGGAACTAAGCTGGAGAATAAAGTAAAATTTGGATCTCACTTTTCTCTTCAAGAGGAAAGCATGAATTCCATTCCATAGCCTGCCACGAAAAATGTGAGGATGATCTTGAACGGCATCATAGCATTTCTTATTTTACTTGTGCCGGTGATCTGTCCCTGCTTATTAGTTAGTACTCCTATGGGGGGAAAAGAAGAGAAGAAGGGACTACAAAAATGGGTTACCATACGCTGATCCAGCAGGGCGCCTACCCACCACCCCTGTTCGGGTTGCTGTTAGTTGAGATCCATCCAACCACCGCTAAACCAGCAGTAGCGACAGGGTTAAGCGAGGGAGAGAGCATATATACCAAACGAACAGCCACTGCAGCGCAGCGCAGATTTCTTTTCCATTCTCTAATGCATCCAGCTGCCTGCTGGTTCAGCGATAAAAAGTTTTAGCTATATTAAAATAGTGCTTTGATGCGGTACAAAAGTCCAAAGACGATTTGTTTAAGGCGGAAACCCCATCGCCCCACCACAGGTCGGTAAACGCAATCCCATTTGTTTAAGCCGGGTTGTATTTTATTTTATGGGCCTGCCGAAATGATTGAGCTAGCGAGCGAGAGGGGTGGCGATTTGGTTAATCTAATCAACCGGCCGGGCCCCGTCGTTTCGCATGAAAGTTCATCAGCTCGGACGTGGACGATTGGATTAAACAAGCAGGCTACTCTAGCTTTGTGCCGCGAACGAACCGAAGGTAGACGCCTGATAATCAGATAATTTATCTGGTGGTACTAATATTCCCAGCACAGTAGTTGGGGTTTTATATGGTGGCAGTACGATGGGGACTTGTTCTTCGCCATGTCTAGCTAGCACTGGCGGCATCGCGGCGGGTCGGGTCCATGCATGATTAGCAGAGTCTAGTCTTACGCGCAGAAACATGGAATATAAAAGGTCCATGGTTAACGATGATCTTGTGTGTTGTCTACAATGTTCAACCTGTGTAAGATTTCACTTTGGCAAACGATCACCCCCGCCGATCCATAATAAGTGCCGCAACTTTAAGTTAAGATTGAACTAACATTTTCCGCAAAAAAAATTTGAACTAACATTAGTTCAAAACTACGATGTATTTTGAATCGGAGAGAGTAGTGTACTTTAATTAATCGTAAATCGGAGGGCGTAGAGCGGTGGCATCTCCACCCTGTGGGCTGCGGCTGGGGTCGCCATCCGCGGACAGCGTTCGCGCGCGGCGCGCCGCGAGCCCAGAGCTCGTCGCTGGTTTTGCTTAATTTAATCACCAGTACGTAACGTAGCCGCGGCGCATGTGAGCGAGCCTTCTTGGCTGGCTGACTGCCTAATTAATCCGGTCTCAGAGAGCGTACGTACGTACGTACGTGACGACGCACGCAGTGAGATGATGCAGCGAGTTTTTTCAACTGACCGCATGCATACTGCCCTGCCACCAAGTATCCTCCCCTCGGCGACTAACCTCCTTTTACGAGTACGTACTTTTTTGTGTGAATTGTTACTCCTCTCGACCGATCTGCACTTGATCTCAAATAACAAAGGAGAAAGAAAAAGAGCGAATTGCAGTTTGTACCCTCTATTTTGCTGTTTTTACAGTAGTTATATTGTCTGTGCGACTAAGTCATCGACAATTAATATGAATCGAAGGGAGTAATACTATATATCATTTCCGGCATAGCAGTTGGGTTTTATATAATGGTACCACCGCGACCCGTTCCTGCGTGGCAGCAGCATCGATCGATCGCGGTTGGTCAAGTCCATAAACAATTAACAAACTTACAAACGTACGCCAAATCACAAAACGGAGCTTCAAAGTCCTAATGCCTTAATGAGGGGTAGGGGTGCCTGTGCCATTTGCCTTATAAGAGAGAGAAAAACACCACGTCCTCGGATGATTTTTGTGCGCGCCTGGCATAAGATTTCGCTTTGACTTGCAATTAGTCTGGCATACAAATAAATCATCGCAGGTTTTGGTCGCTTAATTTTGTAATCACCAAGCATAATAACGTACTAGTGGAATGATGCAGCGGGCATACTACTCGTCTCCCACCAAGTCTCCTCCCTTCGGATGATTTTTCTCAAACCAGTTTTAAACATTATAATAGAAAAGCGAATAAAATAGCTCCTGAGCTTGCTAGATTAGCAAAATGTTTCATGACCAGGCATTGGATAGAGAAGCCCATGAGAAATCTTGTAACTCTCCTTATAGACGACGTAGCCATTATTTCATCAAATGAATAAAGTTCAAGTTGTTTTTCAAGAAAAAAAATCTCCTCCCTTCGGCGACTAATTAACCTCAACTCCTCCTCTTGTTACTACTCGTCTCGACCGACCACACTGGACACATGCACGCAGCACGCATGATCTCAAACAAGAAAGGAGGAAGAAAAATATCTCCGGACCGTACACCGCACAGCCGCGTACGTGTTGCCAAAAGAAGAGAGCATGCACTGCTGCATGCGGCGTACGTACGTACGTGTCGTGTAATAATACACCAATGACACCCCAAGAGAAGCTCAAATGCTGGCGGAAGAGCGCGCGATGCATGTGTGCCGCATGCATGCAACGCGAATCCAGCTATGGATCCTCACCTCCCCCCTCGTACGTGCGGTGCGTGTGCATCCCGCATATGCTGATGAATCGGCTCCCTTTCTGTACGTACGAGCGAGCAGTATCTTCTGCGATCTGCCGTGCGGGATGGACGGCCATGGAGGCAATGGACCTTTGCGGTCAGAGCATCGGCGCCTGAAGTAGACCTCAACCTCTGTTTTGCTGCTTTATTTATTACTCACTCTGTCCCGTAATATAAGAATAATTTTTACACTAGCGGGACGGAGGCAATAGTGTCAAAAACGTTTTTATATTGGGGAACAGAGGGGTATATTGACAAGCGTAACGTAGTAGTGAAATGATGCAGCGGGCATGCCACACCACCCTGCCACTAAAAATCTCCTTCACTCGGCGACTAATTAACCTCAGGCCTCCTTTGATTTGTAGGAATGCCATAGAATTTTATAGAATATGATTTGTATAGGAAAATTTCCTTCGAGGCTCTTTGGTTTGTAGGAATGGATTCCTATTCCTATATAGCATACGAATCAATCCTTCATATTTTGAAGAGAAAAAACATTAGCTAAGACTCAGGCCTCTTTTGGTTCATAGGATAGAAATGTTGTAGGAATAGGAAAATAATAGGAAGTGAGATGACATACATCTGAATGTCATCTCAATTCCTATAGAGAAAGAGATGTCATTTGATGCATAGGATAGAAATTTTTTCATTGAGTCTTATCTAATGTTTTTTTTCCTCCAAAATGTGAAGGATTGATTCTTATCCTATATACGAATAGGAATCCATTTCTACAAACCAAAGGCACTCAAAGGAAATTTTCCTATACAAATCATATCCTATAGAAATCCTATGCTTTGGTTCATAGGATAGAAATGTTATAGGAATAGGAAAATAATAGGAAGTGAGATGACATACATCTCAATGTCATTTTAATTCCTATAGAGAAAGAGATGTCATTTGATGCATAGGATATAAATTTTTCCATTGAGTCTTACCTAATGTTTTTTTCCTCCAAAATGTGAAGGATTGATTCCTATCCTATATACGAATAGGAATCCATTCCTACAAACCAAAGGGACTCAAAGAAAATTTTCCTATACAAATCATATCCTATAGAAATCCTATGACATTCCTACAAACCAAAAGAGGCTTTAATAAAAAAATCTCTATCCTATGCATCAAATGACATCTCTTTTTTTTATAGAAATTGAGATGACATTGAGATGCATGTCATCTCGCTTTCTATGATTTTTCTATTCCTACAACATTTCTATTCTATGAACCAAAGAAGGCCTCAACTCCCCCCGTTACTACTTGTCTCCACCGACGTGTACATTCATGATCTCAAGCAAGAAAGGAGGACGAAATGAAAATATCCATGTGTACACCACACTAGCTACTCAGCGGCGTACGTGTTGCCCATAGAAGAGAAGATATACTAGTGCATGCGGCGTACGTACGCACGGGTCCTGTAATAATACCAATACAGTAATGATATGATACACCAAGAGAAACTCAGATGCTGGTGGAAGAGCACGCGACGTGTGCTGCATGCATGCGACGCGAATTCAGCTATAAAGATCCCGCCCTCGTACAGTACGCCTCGCATACTATGCTTCAGCTCCCTTTTGCGTAAGCAGTATCTTCTGAAATCTGCCGTGCAGGAGGGCAGCCCTGATTGATTCTGAACCTTGATCTGATGATCTGCGATCGGATCAGAGCACGGCCGGCCGTGCATCGCCGCCTGATGTAAACCTCAGCTTCGGCTTTGCTGAGTGCCACCGTTTCCGTTGCATGGGTTGGATGGTTGGTTGATTGATTGATTGATTGATCGATCGATCGTCGTGCCATCTCTTTTAAACAATCACGGCCTGCTTTTATTTTATTTTCAGAAAACGGCGAGCCGACTGAATTGTCTACACCATGAACAGTGCATTTCTCAGCTTGTCCAGACATATAAACGAAATGGCTCCGCACACGACACGGATATATTCCGTTTTAATCCTTTGTTAGTTTTCTTCTTATGAAAGGTCCTTGCGTGTACATATGTGACATTATTACACCTCAGAATATGTTTTCAACCTGTTTTATAAATAAAACACCAACCAAGTTCATGCAATACACCATCCAGGCGCGAGAAGAGTTAATAATAAATGTTGAAGCAGCAACACAAACGTGCCCAAAAACAGAACATCAAAGCGATACAAGATGCATAGGGATGGAGGAGCTGGAACACCAATTACCATGTTTAGCCAGAATGTCGCATTTCCCATTTGGTTGATTTATTTTATGAACTTGGTTGGTGTTTCTACCCGTTCTGACAGCTTGGGCTCACCTGTCAGGTTCGCGTGACCTGCAACATCACACATACGATGACGCCAAACATTGTTGCGTGCCTTCCCCACCTTTTTCCACCTCAACCTCGCTAACGAGAGCACATCATATCCAACCTCAAGCTCCAAGAGAACCTCCTCATTGACCCCCCCCCCCCCTCCCAAGGCATGCCCTCATTAGGCAGGGTTACTACACCTCTGTCATACTCAGCGACAACGTCAAGCCCACCAATGTCTTGTCATGCTCAAGAAGAAGAATGATCCCTATTTCGATCAAAAAACTTGACTCTAGAACTTTTAAGATCATTAAAAATGACAAAGTTGACATTGCTACTTTAGCCGATAATGCAATCAAGTTTAGTGAAGACAGAGGCATACTAATAGAGAAAGCAATATAAAAGCCTACCGATTTTAGGCATCTGTACACAAACCCGCTTGGACGCAAGTCTGCATTGATTGTCATGTATAGCAGCATCGGGGTTAAGTCAAGTCCATGATTAACAAACTAGCATAGACAAAAACAAAAACAAAAACAAAACAAGAAAGTCCATGGTTAATGCAGAGTAGTGGTGCTTGTGTCATTTATAAAAACCCCACTTTCTTTGCTGATTTATGTGTAGTGCGGTGCATAAGATTTTCAGTTTGACCACCAATTAGTCCAACAATATATAGATTACATGGTACAATATCAGATTCAAAATTAGAAAGATTCAGCAAAGAATTAAATAATACTATTATTTTCATATCAATGTAACCATAGATCTCTAGATTAATGCTCAAAATTAGATTTCAAAAAGATTCACCTCCTATAATCTTGACTTTGTAAAGATCCCAAAAGTTCAAAAGAAAAGTATATATGTTATAGAGGTAATGGTGTTCTATAAGCACCTAAAATCCCCAAGTCCAAAAACAAATTCATGAGTTGTATGAGATAAGAAATTACTGATGGCTTTATTTTCTAAAGGAATCGCGCGCGCACGCGGGGGGTAGTTCTCCCACCTGAATATTTATCGAGTGCCAAACATAATTTGCCTTTTGCATATCTTCAGAAAAGGGGGCTAGTCTTTGGAGGGAAGACAAGGTCGTTCCATGAGTTTGAACATGAAATTTTACTTTACTTTTTTGAGTACATGCTTGCGTAAACAAGAAGTTGGAATTTCACTTGTTTATAGGCATACTCTTAAAAGTTTTTTTTAAGGGGAGCATACTCTTGAAAGCTATTAACTTGGGTTTCCACAATAAATGTAACTTGTTACAAAATTTGTAACAAAAAGCTTTTAACGGTATAATTTCTTCGGAAAAACTGAAACTCACATCAGCAGGGGAAGTCCCGGATATTACAAATTAATGTATTAGCAGCATTCAACCAAACTGCAGCTGTCGATGAGGAAGAGAGTGTGTGCGGACTCGTCGTCGCGGGCTTACTTAATCATGCAGGAGCATATTGACAAATAATACTACTAGTAATAATTAATAAGTAGCCGTGCATGTTACTCGACTGATTGGGACGGACGCTGGCTGGCTAATATATGAATCCAGCCCGGTCCTAGATAGAGAACGTACTGACGACGCAGGCAATGATGCAACCAATTTCTTATCCTACTACTCTAGCGAGGGCGCGTCCCACTACCACCTACGTAGCGCCGCTCCACGAAGCCTCCTCCCCTCGGCGACTAACCTCCACGGTCGACGCCAGACCCCCTTCCCTTCCCTTGTACCGGTTGCCTGATCCGATCCTTTTTTACGTTGGCGCCGTTGCCGATCTGTACTGTACGTGTGTGTATCTCAAAAGAGCGATCAGAGAAACAAAATATCTCCGTACTGCATGCATACCACACACACACACTACCGCGTGGTACATATTACACTACTAACACACACACACCGCGCGCGACGTGTGCTGCAAGTCTGCAACGCGGATCCAGCTTATATGCACCGTACGCTTCAGGTCCCCTATCCCTATGTATGTATGTATGTATGTATGTATGTATGTATGTATGTATGTATGTATGATACTATGATCGCAGATATCTTCTGCAATCTCAAGCGCAGGACGACGGAGGCACGCACCCCCGTTCGGGATCGGCCTCATTTATATTTTGCTTGCTTGCTTGCTTATTATGTGTATCCGGTCGGCCGTCGGCACGAGAAAGATGTGGACCTTATGTGTATATGCTTATTTTGATTGATTTTCCCCACCATGAACGGTAGTGCAGTACCTTCTGTGGTCAGTCCATCGAGACCAATTCAGCTTTGGTTTCATGTTGCATTATGACTGCACCATGGACCAGCCATTGATTACCCCTCCCCCGGTTTCAAATTATATATATATATATCTGTCATACCAAACCAGTTTTATCTGGTTCATCATAAAATATATTTTCATGCTACATACATATATTGGATCTTGTTTGATCGGAAAATATATTGATGTTGTTGATATTAGTAGATTTTGTCATAAGTTTGACTTAGGACAAAGTTAGAACTATAAGTGTTTTGGAACGGAGGAGTACCTTGAAATTAGTTCCGTAAAAAAGGTAACTCTGGGTAATAATTATGAAAAAAAAACTGTTCATGTAACACCGCGGAAAATGCTGACTACAACCTGGGTATGAGCTTATATCTTGGTACTTAGAAAAAAGAATATCATGCTTCTATATTGCGAAAATCCCATGTAAGTTCAAACTCATTCTTGGTACCTTTCGTTAAAAATAAAGTAGTAAAATTCAGTTTTTACTTCATGTTTTGACAATTTTCACATGAATTACCTCATTGAGTGCAATCTTGTAAAATAGGTAATTACTGACAAAATTTTGAACTATAGGGTAAAAAGCTAAAGTTACCCTTCAAAATATGATCCTTTGTGAACCATGCACAAATCGTAGCTTATTATGCAGAAATTTATTTTTAAATTTTTACACAGAACAAAAAAATAGTGATTATCCTTTATGAGAATTTAAGAGGATGCATTTCTACCTACTCCCAGAGTGCGTAATTTGTTTTAGTGGATTTACGACAATTTATTAGTATGAGCTTTAGTAAGTCTCGAAAAGTGGATTCATATATAACTAGATTTTAACAACACTCTCGGAAATGCTCACAGGGGTAAGGTGTGCGTGTGTGCTTTTATAGTGATGGATGTATGCTCGTGTTTGTGAGTGACCTCGACTGTATTGTGTTAAAAAAATGCTCTCTTGTAACACCGTTTGCAATTAAGGATCCTCTTGGCCGGACCCGTGCAACTCATGCCAAATTGTGGACTGCCTTGCATGAGCCGCTAATGCAATCGAATTCAGTGGAAGCAGAGGCATGCCAAGCAGGGCAGCGATATAAAAACCTACCCTCTACTCAACCCGCTAGGCCACAGGCATGCATTAATTCTCGCGTACGTACTAGCTTAACCCTCGTGCGCTAGCTTTTGCATCCAAATTGCACTTTGGGAGAGGCAGTCGGGCGGGTGGCCGAGACCTAGACCTATTATCTCTTCTTTCAACCAAGCAACTCCTTCAAATGAACCAGCCTACACAACCATGCTATGCCACCAGAACCGTCTCCTGGCTAGTGAGGTGGTAGGACAACTCTTCACCTACAGATCCTATATACAGTGGTTCATATCTTGTTGCTAGTATTATTGTCATACACGTGAGCGTGCTTCAGTAGGATTATCATGAGATGCACTTATTTTCCCGATGAACTAGCAAGAGCACTGTCTTTTTCACTGGAAGAATAGAGCTGTTCAGTCTATTATGAAGAAACGGACGAAGGTCTGATATAAAGAGCCCCAAGTCCCCACCGGTCGTCAAAGCAACGTGAGATGACCAGCAAACTCACCACAACACATATGCCGTATTGCTACGATACGAGTAAAATCATTTATGTGAAGCCTTGGCGACAATGTATCCCGGGCAACGTAAGTAAGGAAATGAGTGTAAAACCAACCCACATTGTGATATTTGATGAGTGAGAGACGCCTGCCTCCGCGTCGCCCCCGCTCGGGCGACTCGGGCGGGGATGAAACCCTAGCCGCCGGGGGCTCTCCTTCCTTCCCTCCCGTCCTCCGCCGCCGTCGAAGGACGCCGCCGGCCTATAGCCCGGGGGCCGACGGCGGTGGCGGGGGCCTCCCTCTATCCTGCGCCATGGGGATGGTGCGGAGCCCCGCGACGTGAGAAGGCGCGACCGATCTGGCCTTGGCGGTAGGACGGGAGTCCCTGCCTTGATCGGCTGTGGCGCGACGCCGGCTTTGCCTCGGGCGCCGATGGCTGCGGGCGCAGCGGCCGACCTTGCTTCGGGCAGCGGCGGTGATCGGATCTGCGACGATGGGCCATTTGACCTCAGGTCGGCGACATGCGTGGTCTGGCCTCCGGACAGATCTGATCTGGCCTGTGCGGCCTGCTCGTTGCGCGGCGGCTCAGATAGATGGCGACCCGTGCACCCGATGCTTGGTGGAGGTTCGTCGAGCGGATCCGGGTGAAAACCTCGTTCTCAGTTTGTTGCCAAGACCGGCGATGGCGGCACTCTTTTGTGTCGTTATCTTCTTGAAGGCGTCGCCATGGAGAAGCTCCAGACCTCTATCCGCTACCTTTGGGGGAAACCCTAGATCAGTAGATCGAATGCCGGCGGCGCTCTGATGTTGTTTGCCCCTTGATGGCGTCATTCTTGGAGGTGTACATGGGTTCGAGGGACCAGTGGACGGTTTCTTCGGTAGAGTGGTGCTTTATCTTACACATTGATGGCGACGGATCTCATCGACGTGGCGCAGTAGAGACTCGGCGTCCGATGCACGGAGATGGACTCACGCGGAGGAGGATGTTGTGTGGCATTATGGTGGCGTCGATGGCAGAGAGGCCTGGCAAGGTCGGTGCATTAGTTTCTGCTCTGAAGATGGATTGATGGAAGACGGCGGTGACGACACATGAGAGTGCGTCGGACCGGTTTGTATCCCAAACGCAGTATGTAGCTTGGTTGGGGCCTCCGGCTTTAGATGTTAGTTTTGGTACGATGTCTGTTTGGTATTAGACTCGGACTATCGGCATCACTTCATCAAGTGGATAGGAGTAGCAACAGTTGTTGCTAAGATGATGGATTCAAACTACCTGATGCACTATTTTGTAAGGTCTTTGTCAATAATTAATAAAATAGCTGCATGCATCACCTGATGGAGAGACCGAAGGTAATCCTTTTTTTCTAAAAAAACACATTGTTCATATTTTCAAAATTATGATATTGCCATTTGTGTGTAGCTCACATGTTTACTTATTTCATCACCAAACTTTACACATGTGCAATATCCATCTGCCTACACACGTCTCTCTCTGCCTTTCAGTAGTAAGAGTAGGAGTACTAGTGTTAGTGCAGTACCACCACAACTGCATAATGCATGCCACAAGAGAAATCCAATTGCTTGTAGAACAGCGAGGTGTACTCTCTTTTTTTTGAGGGGGCGACGTGTACTGTGTTTCAGCTCCGTCCCTTAGTTTAACCGATCGTTTTGTCGTGCTGTACCGTGAGCAGTAGATTTTGCCTTCTCATTGTTGCATTACTCCATGCATGGCCTCGATTATTTCTTTTGAATTTTCACATTTTTCACGTTACGCCCCCCTGCATGTTGATGTGATTGACAGTGACGCCGCACCAAGCAAAGGCTTTGTTTGGATGGAAGGGTTTGAATAGGATTGAAGTGGATCGAGGAGGATTAAATCCCTATGCAAGTCAAAATCCCTTTCCCTTCTTAACCCTAAAGCGCAGGCTCTCATTCTGTGCCTCTCTCCCCGGACTCGTGGACATCATGCCGAATCCCTCACTCCAGGTGGAGACCTATGGAGGCACGGATGCTAATCAGGACGGGGCAGGGATATAAGAGCATCTACAGCCCGACTTGACAAATCCGACATTTCAATAGCTTGCGGACGCGTCCGGACGCTTCAATAGCTCGCGGACGCGTCCGGGCATGTCCACGAACATTTATCGACACTCCTCAAATCACGCCATCCAGATCCGTGTATCTCATATCCAAACCCCTATATCCATACTAAATCATGCAACGTCGATCAAACTACGTAGATCAGCTGATCGGACATAGAATCTGACATGGGATAGCACAATAGTTCACCAAAAGATCACGGCTGTTCATAGGTCCACCAAAGTTCACATAAACGTCGGAGAACTTATACTACATCTAAAACTTGAAATGAAATTGAACTTCACCTTTTCCGGGCCAGCCCTTTCCACTTCTGATCGGCGGCGTAGCTGTAGTCGTCGACGGCTGGTGGAGGATCATTCGATTCGTTGTCGGAGGAGGAGACGATGACGAGGCCCTTGAGGCGCTGGACGACCCGGTCCTGCTGGCGCCTGAGCTTGGCCAGCCGAGCCGCCTCTGTCGCCTTCTCATTCGCCTCCACTCGGACAACTCGATGGCAAGTCGAAGAGCATTCGCGTTCTTACGGCGGAGCCGCCAAGCGTCCGTCTTCGCCGTCGTAAGCGACCGGCGGTAGAACCACGCGAGGAGCCGTGTGACCTCGTCGGGCTCCGCCGGTACCCCACGGCGGCGGCGGACAGAGCTCTCCGCAGCGTCCCTCTCCCTTGCCCGCTGCCTCTCGCGGTGGGCGACACACGCCTCCGACTCCGGCATGCGCGTCCAGGCCGGCGGGGCGGGCACAATCACCCACCACTGCCCACGAGGGGGAGCAGCAGCCGGCAGGGCCAGGGGACGGCGCATGGGAGTCACGGATTGCGCAGGCCGCCTGTCGAAGCTGCCCCCCGGGCCGGGAGGGACCAGCGCCGGCGTCCGAGCTGTGCCGACGGGGAAGCTGCGGCGAGGTTGTAGATCCGGAGCTGCCCACGGTCTCCACCTTGGACTGCTCCAAGGCAATGCAGAGGGCAAGCTTATACTTCGGATCCAGCACGTCGTCGGAGCGGCTGCTGGAACTCGACATTGCGCCGGATTCGATTGGAATCGATGTGGGAAGAGGGGAGGACGGAGCGAGAGACGAGAGTGAGTGAGCTAGGGTTTAAGAGCAATGAGCCATTTTTTTTTGGACATCCCGGGGTCGGTGGTGGGCCGGGCTTGTCAGACGAACGTGCCCGAGCCGCCTTATATTCGCTCTACATTTGGGACGAATATGAGGGGTACCGATCAGCCCGAGCGTTTGAGAGCTCCGGTTGGGTCAGCTCTACTCCATCGGCTCACCTCACCAGAGGCCACAAGTAAGTACTCTCAAAAAATACTCCTCCGTCCCATAATAAAAGAGTGTTAAAAAATGCTTATTGTGAGACGGAGGTCTGCATTACTATTTGTATTTTTGACACACATAGTATATGCTGGTTCACATGACTGCATGCATGTATCGTCCTCGTGCGATGGCATTTGCATCCAGACTCTTCCACTAGGAGCAAGAGGCAATTTGGCTGGTGGGCAGCCGGACCCATTCAATTCCGTTTCAACCAAACACCGGTGTATATGAGTAGCTTGCGTGCGTGAGTTGCGTCCAAACTCCCAAATGGAACGTACAAACTCGGTAGGTCAGATCACCATGTCACCTACCATGGTCCAAATTTGTGATGTTGAAATTTATACACAATCACGAGCGAACGTGTTTAGTACTAGAACTGCTTTTTTTTGTGTGTGTGTGTGTTCTCGGATTTATCCCATCAGTTGAAGACTTCAAAGCATAGGCGGGACTTACCATCAGCATTCAAATAACGATGGTCGCCTCCTTTGGTTTGTAGGAATTTTATAGGATAGGATTTGCAAAGGAAAAATTCCTTTAAAGCCCTTTGGTTTGTAGGAATGGATTCCTATTCCCATGTAGGATAGGAACCAATCCTTCACATTTAGGTTTGTAGGATTTTTATAGGAATTCTATAGGATAGGATTTGCAAAGGAAATTTTTTTTTTAAAGCCCTTTGGTTTGTAGGAATGGATTCCTATTCCTATGTAGGATAGGAATCAATCCTTCACGTTTTGGAGGGAAAAACATTAGCCTAGACTCAATGGAAAAAATTCTATCCTATGCACCAAATGACATCACTTTCTCTATAGGAATTGACATGCATGTCATCTCACTTTCTATGATTTTCCTATTCCTATAAAATTCCTATCCTATGAACCAAAGAAGGCCGGTAGGAAAATATAGGAATAGGAAAGTCATAGGAAATAAGATGACATGTATCTCAAATCATATGAGTAGGAATAAGAAAGAAGATGTTCTTTGATTCACATCATAGGCCTCCTTTGGTTTAGAGGAATTTCATAGAAATTCTAGAGGATAGGATTCTTATAGGATTTTTTCCTTTAGAGCCCCTTGGTTCATAGGAATGGATTCCTATTCCTACATAGGATTGGTTCCTATCCTCCACATTTCATAGGAAAATAAAAAAGAGCCTAGACTCAATGGAAAAATTCCTTTGGTGTCAACCAAATGACATCTTGTTTCCTATTCCTACTCATAGGATTTGAGATACATGTCATCTCATTTCCTACAAGATTCCTATTCCTATGATAATCCTATCCTATGAACCAAAAGAAGCCATAGGATTTTTCCATTGAGTCTAGGCTAATATTTATTTTCCTATGAAATGTGGAGGATAGGAAGAATTCCTTCACAGGAATAGGATTCCATTCCTACAAACTAAAGGGCTCTAAAGGAAATTTTTCTATAGAAATCTTATCCTATGAAATTCCTACAAGATTCCTCTAAACCAAAGGAGGCCTTAGAAAGGAAAAAAACATTAGCCTAGACTCAATGGAAAAATTCCTATCCTATGCATCAAATGGCATCTCTTCCTCTATAGAAAATGAGATGCATGTCATCTCACTTTTTATGATTTTCCTATTCCTATAAAATTCCTATCCTATGAACCAAACGAGGCCTAAGCACTAGCTAGCAGATCCTTCATATCCATATTTTCCTAAAATTACTATTAATGTGGATATGGGTCGATCTCGTAACGCTTTATGTAAACCAACCACTTAACTATTACTATCGATCACTGTGAGAGAAACTAGATGATGCACTGCTAGATGGAGTCAAGAGCAAAATCAAATCAATGAGAAGCAAGATCAAATCAACGAGATGCAAGCCGGAATCAAGTCGAGGCAAGCCCAAAGAAGAAAATTTAAGAAGCTTCATCTTGCACTCGTAGTTGCTATCATGATTTGGTTCTTAATCCCAGGATCATTTTAAACTTTTCTTTTGGTGGAAGCCATTGCACTGATGATGTTCTTAGTTTAGGTGACGACGAGTAGACATATCTTGTATGTAGTAGGCAATGGACAATTTCATAATGCTATGTATGATGTCAATGCCTAAAAGTTGTTGAATTATGCCATTATAATTTAAATATGTGTTTGAAATGAATTTGAGTTAAAATGTGCTTAATTTGTTTAGGGAAATAATTTATAGGAGATTTGCTAGACGAGCAATAATTATTTTCCTAAATAGTTTTAAGGAAATGGGACAGGGAGAAAAATTTGCACTTTTAGGATATGGGGTTTACTAAGGATGCTCTTACCCCGGCTTTTGGAGTGCAAGTTCAACTAGTTATAAAATGAGTGAGCTTACTTTGACTTGAGCTAGAGGTCGAGTAGCGGAGTTGGCTCATGCTTAGCTTGTTGCGATCTTAAACTAGATATGAAATACAGTAATAAGATGACCCCTTGACGATGATAGTGTTAAAATATGCCCTAGATGCAATAATATTATATTATTATATTTTTGTTATTCATAATCAAGAGTTTATATTTCATGCTATAACTGCTATGATACTGGAATATGCGATTTAGTGAAAAACTTATATGCACGTGTGAAATGATAAACGGTAAGCAACATGTTCCTGGTCTCACCTCTAAGACCGGCTCAAGTGTTATTGGTGATCACGTTTTCCGGATCTTAGGATATCGTTAAGTGTAACGATAGTTCTAAAACAACATTACAGGTATGACGTTAGAAGAACGATCATATTGAATCGACCCAATACTTGTCTGTTATACTTTATGATCATATTGTCAGAAATCATATGTTATAACACGGAGTGTTAGCATGTGTTTTAGTTCCTCAGACCATGAGAATGTCTCGGTCACTTTCTACCAGACGGTGGGCTTTGCGGTTGCTCAAACGTCATCTGTAACAAGGTGATCATAACGACAACTGTCGTGGTGGGCGCACGGCAGATGCCAAGGGATGACTAAAAAGAGGAGGAGGCTCGAGGGCACTGGTGGGCTCCAGAGGCGAGGTCGGCATGAGCGAGAGAGGGACGCAAGACATACCCAGCCTTAGATTTAAGAAGATACAATGGTGGTGAATATATGTGAAACGTGCTTGAAAACAAATTGCAAGATTACACAGGGAGGACTGATACATCCATTTTGCATCATGCTTTTATATCAATATTTATTGCATTATGGACTGTTATTTCACTTTATGTCACAATACTTATGGTTATTCTCTCTTATTTTACAAGGTTTACATAAGGAGGGAGAATGCCGGCAGTTGGAATTCTGGGCTGGAAAAGGAGCAAATATTAGAGACCTATTCCGCGCAACTCCAAAAGTCCTGAAACTCCACGGAACATCTTAAAATAAATAAAGAAAAATCCTCGCTAAAGATGAAGGCCAGGGGGCCCACACCCTGCTCATGAGGGTGGGGGGCGCGCCCGCGCGCCCCCTACCTCGTGGGCCCCCTGGTGGGTCTCCACGTCCATCTTCTCCTATATGAAGTCTTTCGATGAAAAAAAAATAGGAGGGAACTTTTCGGGACGAGACTCCGCCGCCACGAGACGGAACCTTGGCGGAACCAATCTAGAGCTCCGGCAGAGCTGTTCTGCCGGGGATACTTCCCTCCGGGAGGGGGAAATCATCACCATCGTCATCACCAACGCTCCTCCCATCGGGAGAGGGCAATCTCCATCAACATCTTCACCAGCACCATCTCATCTCCAAACCCTATTTCATCTCTTGTATCCAATTCTTGTCTCAAAGTCCGGGATTGGTGCTAGTATGTTGCTAGTAGTGTTGATTACTCCTTGTAGTTGATGCTAATTGGTTTATTTGGTGGAAGATCATATGTTCAGATCCTATATGCATATTATTACCCCTCTGATTATGAACATGAATATGCTTTATGAGTAATTACGTTTGTTCCTGAGGACAAGGGACAAGTCTTGCTATTAGTAGTCATGTGAATTTGGTATTCGTTCGATATTTTTGATAAGATGTATGTTGTCTAGCCTCTAGTGGTGTTATGTGAACGTCGACTACATAACACTTCACCATTATTTGGGCCTAGAGGAAGGCATTGGGAAGTAATAAGTAGATGATGGGTTGCTAGAGTGACAGAAGCTTAAACCCTAGTTTATGCGTTGCTTCGTAAGGGGCTGATTTGGATCCACATGTTTCATGCTATGGTTAGGTTTACCTTAATACTTTTGCTGTAGTTGTGGATGCTTGCAATAGAGGTTAATCATAAGTGGGATGCTTGTTCAAGTAAGAACAGCACCCAAGCACCGGTCCACCCACATATCAAATTATCAAAGTATCGAACGCGAATCATATGAACGTGATGAAAACTAGCTTGACTATATTCCCATGTGTCCTCGGGAGCGCTTTTCCTATTATAAGAGTTTGTTCCAGCTTGTCCTTTGCTACAAAAAGGATTGGGCCACCTTGCTGCACTTTATTTACTTTTGTTACTTGTTGCTCGTTACAATTTATCTTATCACAAAATTATGTGTTACCATTTATTTCAGTACTTGCAGAGAATACCTTGCTGAAAACCGCTTATCATTTCCTTCTGCTCCTCGTTGGGTTCGACACTCTTACTTATCGAAAGAGTACGATAGATCCCCTATACTTGTGGGTCATCAAGACTCTTTTCTGGCGCCGTTGCTGGGGAGTGTAGCGCCTTTGGTAGGTAGAATTTGGTAAGGAAAAATTTATATAGTGTGCTGAAATTTACTGTCACTTGTTACTATGGAAAGTAATTCTCTGAGGGGCTTGTTCGGGGTATCTTCACCTCGTCCAGTAGAGCAAAGAGTTGCTCCTCAACCTACTGAACCTATTGAAAATGAAACTCCTTTTGAATTTCCTTTGGGTATGATGGAAAAACTGCTAGCTAACCCTTTTACAGGAGATGGAACAAAGCATCCTGATGAGCACTTAATATATATGGATGAAGTTTGTGGATTATTTAAGCTTGCAGGTATACCCGATGATGTCACTAAGAAGAAGGTCTTCCCTTTATCTTTGAAGGGAGACGCATTGATATGGTATAGGCTATGTGATGATATGAAATCATGAAACTATAAAAGATTGAAGTTGGAATTTCATCAAAAGTATTGCCCTATGCATCTTGTTCATCGTGATCGCAATTATATATATAATTTCTGGCCTCGCGAAGGAGAAAGCATCGCTCAAGCTTGGGGGAGGCTTAAATCAATGTTATATTCATGCCCCAATCATGAGATCTCGAGAGAAATAATTATGCAAAGCTTTTATGCTCGGCTTTCTCATAATAATCAAACCATGCTTGATACTTCTTGTGCTGGCTCTTTTATGATGAAGACTATTGAATTCAGATGGAATTTATTGGATAGAATTAAACGCAACTCTGAAGATTGGGACCTCGACGAAGGTAAGGAGTCAGGTATGACACCTAAGTTTGATTGTGTTAAATCTTTTATGGACACCGATATTTTCCGTAAATTTAGCACTAAATATGGACTTGACTCTGAGATAGTAGCTTCTTTCTGTGAATCTTTTGTTACTTATGTTGATCTCTCTAAGGAGAAGTGGTTTAAATATCATCCTCCCATAGAAGTAAAAGTAGCTGCACCTGTTAAAGTTGAAGAAAAGACTGTCACTTATAATGATCTTATTGTTCCTACTTTTTATGTTGAGAAACCACCTTTCCCTGTTAGAATAAAGGATCATGCTAAAGCTTCAACTGTTGTTCGTAAAAGCAATATTAGAACTTATACACCTCCTGAGCAAGTTAAAGTAGAACCTAATATTGCTATTGTTAAAGATCTCTTGTCTGATAATATTGATGGGCATGTTATTCGGTTCGAAGGTGAAACTGCTAGAATTGCTAAACCTTGTGATAAAGATAAACATAGACCTGTGGTAGGCGTGCCTGTTATTTCTGTTAAAATAGGAGATCATTGTTATCATGGCTTATGTGATATGGGTGCGAGTGCTAGTGTTATACCGCATACTTTATACGAAGAAATTAAGAATGAAATTGCACCTGCTGAGTTAGAAGGTATTGATGTCACAATTAAACTTGCTGATAGAGATACTATTTCACCAATTGGAATTGTTAGAGATGTTAAAGTCTTGTGTGGGAAAACTAAATATCCTGCTGATTTTTTTGTTCTTACTTCTCCGCAAGATAACTTTTGTCCCATTATATTTGGTAGACCCTTCTTGAACACTGTTAATGCTAGGGTAGATTGCAAAAAGAATGTCGTTACTATTGGCTTGGATGATATGGTTCATGAGTTTAATTTCTCTAAATTTAGTAAACAACATCGTGAGGAAGAATTACCTAGTAAGGATGAAATTATTGGTCTTGCTTCTATTGCCATACCTCCTAGTGATCCTTTAGAACACTATTTGCTAGACCATGAAAATGATATGTTCATGAATGAAAGAAGGGAAATAGATGAAGTATACTTTAAACAGGAACCTATTCTGCAACACAATTTGCCTATTGAAATTTTAGGGGATCCTCCTCCACCCAAGGGTGATCCTGTGTTTGAGCTTAAACCTTTGCCTGATAATCTTAAATACGTTTATCTTGATGAAAAGAAGATATATCCTGTTATTATTAGTGCTAACCTTTCAGAGCATGAAGAAGAAAGATTATTGAAAACTCTGAAGAAGCATCGTGCTGCTATTGGATATACTCTTGATGATCTTAAGGGCATTAGTCCCACTCTATGTCAACATAAAATAAATCTGGAAGCAGATGCCAAACCGGTTCATGATCCTCAACGACGTCTGAATTCTAAAATGAAAGAAGTGGTAAGAAAAGAAATACTCAAGCTTCTGGAGGCACGTATAATCTATCCCGTTGCTAATAGTCAGTGGGTAAGTCCTGTCCATTGTGTCCCTAAGAAGGGAGGTATTACTGTTGTTCCTAATGATAAAGATGAATTGATTCCACAAAGAATTATTACAGGTTATAGGATGGTAATTGATTTCCGCAAGTTAAATAAAGCTACTAAGAAAGATCATTACCCCTTACCTTTAAATGATCAAATGTTAGAAAGATTATGCAAACATACACACTATTGCTTTCTAGATGGTTATTCTGGTTAACTTGACGAGCCTAGCATGTACAGACATGGCCTCAGAACACGGAAGACCGAAAGGTCGAGCATGAGTCGTATAGAAGATACGATCAACATGAAGATGTTCACCGATGTTGGCTAGTCCGTCTCACGTGATGATCGGACACGGCCTAGTTGACTCGGATCATGTTTCACTTAGATGACTAGAGGGATGTCTATCTAAGTGGGAGTTCATTAAGTAATTTGATTAGATGAACTTAATTATCATGAGCTTAGTCTAAAATCTTTACACTATGTCTTGTAGATCAAATGGCCCACGCTAATGTTGCCCTCAACTTCAACGCGTTCCTAGAGAAAACCAAGCTGAAAGACGGTGGCAACAACTATACGGACTGGGTCCGGAACTTGAGGATCATCCTCATAGCTGCCAAGAAAGATTATGTCCTAGAAGCACCGCTAGGTGACGCACCCATCAGAGAACCAAGACGTTATGAACGCTTGGCAGTCACGTGCTGATGATTACTCCCTCGTTCAGTGCGGCATGCTTTGCAGCTTAGAACCGGGGCTCCAAAAGCGTTTTGAGAGACACGGAGCATATGAGATGTTCAAAGAGCTGAAAATGGTTTTCCAAGCTCATGCCCGGGTCGAGAGATATGAAGTCTCCGACAAGTTCTTCAGATGTAAGATGGAGGAAAATAGTTCTGTCAGTGAGCACATACTCAAAATGTCTGGGTTGCATAACCGCTTGACTCGGCTGGGAGTTAATCTCCCGGATGACGCGGTCATTGACAGAATCCTTCAGTCGCTTCCACCGAGCTACAAGAGCCTTGTGATGAACTTCAATATGCAGGGGATGGAAAAGACCATTCTTGAGGTATATTCAATGCTGAAATCAGCAGAGGTGGAAATCAAAAAGGAACATCAAGTGTTGATGGTGAATAAAACCACTAAGTTCAAGAAAGGCAAGGGTAAGAAGAACGTCAAGAAGGACGGCAAGGGAGTTGCCACGCCCGGTAAGCAAGCTGCCGGGAAGAAGCCAAAGAATGGACCCAAGCCCGAGACTGAGTGTTTTTATTGCAACGGAAGTGGTCACTGGAAGCGGAATTGCCCCAAATACTTAGCGGACAAGAAGGCCGGCAACACTAAAGGTATATGTGATATACATGTAATTGATGTGTACCTTACCAGTACTCATAGTAGCTCCTGGGTATTTGATACCGGTGCGGTTGCTCACATTTGTAACTCAAAGCAGGAGCTGCGAAATAAGCGGAGACTGGCGAAGGACGAGGTGACGATGCACGTCAGGAATGGTTCCAAGGTCGATGTGATCGCCGTCGGCACGCTACCTCTACATTTACCTACGGGATTAGTTTTAAACCTCAATAATTGTTATTTAGCACTAGCTTTGAGCATGAACATTGTATCAGGATCTCGTTTAATTCGAGATGGATACTCATTTAAATCCGAGAATAATGGTTGTTCTATTTATATGAGAGATATGTTTTATGGTCATGCTCCGCTGGTGAATGGTTTATTCTTAATGAATCTCGAGCGTAATGTTACACATATTCATAGTGTGAATACCAAAAGATGTAAGGTTGATAATGATAGTCCCACATACTTGTGGCACTGCCGCCTTGGTCACATAGGTGTCAAACGCATGAAGAAGCTCCATGCCGATGGACTTTTGGAGTCTCTTGATTACGAATCATTTGACACGTGCGAACCATGCCTCATGGGTAAAATGACCAAGACTCCGTTCTCAGGAACAATGGAGCGAGCAACCAACTTATTGGAAATCATACATACTGATGTGTGCGGTCCAATGAGTGTTGAGGCTCGCGCTGGCTATCGTTATGTTCTCACCCTCACTGATGACTTGAGTGGATATGGGTATGTCTACTTAATGAAACACAAGTCTTAGACCTTTGAAAAGTTCAAGGAATTTCAGAGTGAGGTTGAGAATCAACGTGACAGGAAAATCAAGTTCTTGCGATCAGATCGTGGGGGAGAATACTTGAGTCATGAATTTGGCACACACTTAAGAAAATGTGGAATAGTTTCACAACTCACGCCGCCTGGAACACCTCAGCGTAATGGTCTGTCCGAACATCGTAATCGCACTCTATTGGATATGGTGTGATCTATGATGTCTCTTACCGATCTACCGCTGTCATTTTGGGGCTATGCTTTAGAGACTGCCGCATTCACTTTAAATAGGGCTCCGTCGAAATCCGTTGAGACGACCCTGTATGAATTATGGTTTGGGAAGAAACCTAAGCTGTCGTTTCTAAAAGTTTGGGGATGCGATGCTTATGTCAAGAAACCTCAACCTGAAAAGCTCGAACCCAAATCGGAAAAATGCGTCTTCATAGGATACCCTAAAGAAACTATTGGGTATACCTTCTACCTCAGATCCGAAGGCAAGATCTTTGTTGCCAAGAATGGATCCTTTCTAGAGAAAGAGTTTCTCTCGAAAGAAATAAGTGGAAGGAAAGTAGAACTTGATGAAGTATTACCTCTTGAACCGGTAAGTGGCGCAGCTCAAGAAAATGTTCCTGAGGTGCCTGCACCGACTAGAGAGGAAGTTAATGATGATGATCATGAAACTTCAGATCAAGTTGCTACTGAACTTCGTAGGTCCACGAGGACACATTCCACACCAGAGTGGTACGGCAACCCTGTCTTGGAAATCATGTTGTTAGACAATGGTGAACCTTCGAACTATGAAGAAGCGATGGCGGGCCCGGATTCCGACAAATGGCTGGAAGCCATGAAATCCGAGATAGGATCCATGTATGAAAACGAAGTATGGACTTTGACTGACTTGCCCATTGATCGGCGAGCCATAGAAAATAAATGGATCTTTAAGAAGAAGATAGATGCGGATGGTAATGTAACCATCTATAAAGCTCGGCTTGTCGCTAAGGGTTATCGACAAGTTCAAGGGGTTAACTATGATGAGACTTTTTCACCCGTAGCGAAGCTGAAGTCCGTCCGAATCATGTTAGCAATTGCCGCATTCTATGATTATGAGATATGGCAAATGGATGTCAAAACGGCATTCCTTGATGGTTTCCTTAAGGAAGAATTGTATATGATGCAACCGGAAGGTTTTGTCGATCCTAAGAATGCTGACAAGGTGTGCAAGATCCAACGCTCGATTTATGGGCTGGTGCAAGCATCTCGGAGTTGGAACATTTGTTTTTATGAGATGATCAAAGCGTTTGGGTTTACGCAGACTTATGGAGAAGCCTGCATTTACAAGAAAGTGAGTGGGAGCTCTATAGCATTTCTCATATTGTATGTGGATGACATACTGTTGATGGGAAATGATATAGAATTCTTGGAAAGCATAAAGGCCTACTTGAACAAGTGTTTTTCAATGAAGGATCTTGGAGAAGCTGCTTATATATTAGGCATCAAGATCTATAGAGATAGATCGAGACGCCTCATTGGTCTTTCACAGAGTACGTACCTTGACAAGATATTGAAGAAGTTCAAAATGGATCAGTCAAAGAAGGGGTTCTTGCCTGTATTGCAAGGTACGAGATTGAGCACGGCTCAATGCCCGACCACGGCAGAAGATAGAGAAAAGATGAGTGTCATCCCCTATGCCTCGGCCATAGGGTCTATCATGTATGCTATGCTGTGTACCAGACCTGATGTAAACCTTGCCGTAAGTTTGGTAGGAAGGTACCAAAGTAATCCCGGCATGGAACACTGGACAGCGGTCAAGAATATCCTGAAGTACCTGAAGAGGACTAAGGATATGTTTCTCATTTATGGAGGTGATGAAGAGCTCGTCGTAAAGGGTTACGTCGATGCTAGCTTCGACACAGATCTGGATGACTCTAAGTCACAAACCGGATACGTGTATATTTTGAATGGTGGGGCAGTAAGCTGGTGCAGTTGCAAGCAAAGCGTTGTGGCGGGATCTACATGTGAAGCGGAGTACATGGCAGCCTCGGAGACAGCACAAGAGGCAATCTGGGTGAAGGAGTTCATTACCGACCTAGGAGTCATACCCAATGCGTCGGGCCCGATGACTCTCTTCTGTGACAACACTGGAGCTATTGCCCTTGCCAAGGAGCCCAGGTTTCACAGGAAGACCAGGCATATCAAGCGTCGCTTCAACTCCATTCGTGAAAGTGTTCAAAATGGAGACATAGATATTTGTATAGTACATACGGACCTAAATGTGGCAGATCCGTTGACTAAACCTCTCCCTAGAGCAAAACATGATCAACACCAGAACTGCATGGGTGTTCGATTCATCACAATGTAACTAGATTATTGACTCTAGTGCAAGTGGGAGACTGTTGGAAATATGCCCTAAAGGCAATAATAAAATGGTTATTATTATATTTCTTTGTTCATGATAATTGTCTATTGTTCATGCTATAATTGTGTTATCCGGAAATCGTAATACATGTGTGAATACATAGACCACAACACGTCCCTAGTGAGCCTCTAGTTGACTAGCTCGTTGATCAAAAGATAGTCATGGTTTCCTGACTATGGACATTGGATGTCATTGATAATGGGATCACATCATTAGGAGAATGATGTGATGGACAAGACCCAATCCTAAGCATAGCTCAAAGATCGTGTCGTTCGTTTGCTATAGCTTTTCCGAATGTCAAGTATCATTTCCTTAAACCATGAGATTGTGCAACTCCCGGATACCGTAGGAGTGCTTTGGGTGTGCCAAACATCACAACGTAACTGGGTGACTATAAAGGTACACTGCAGGTATCTCTGAAAGTGTCTGTTGGGTTGGCATGAATCGAGACTGGGATTTGTTACTCCGTATGATGGAGAGGTATCTCTGGGCCCACTCGGTTATGCATCATCATAATGAGCTCAATGTGACCAAGTGGTTGATCACGGGATCATGCATTACGGTACGAGTAAAGTGACTTGCCGGTAACGAGATTGAACGAGGTATTGGGATACCGACGATCGAGTCTCGGGCAAGTAACGTACCGATTGACAAAGGGAATTGTATACGGATTGATTGAATCCTCGACATCGTGGTTCATCCGATGAGATCATCGAGGAGCATGTGGGAGCCAACATGGGTATCCAGATCCCGCTGTTGGTTATTGACCGGAGAGTCGTCTCGGTCATGTCTGCGTGTCTCCCGAACCCATAGGGTCTACACACTTAAGGTTCGGTGACGCTAGGGTTGTTGAGATATTAGTATACGGTAACCCGAAAGTTGTTCGGAGTCCCGGATGAGATCCCGGACGTCACGAGGAGTACCGGAATGGTCCGGAGGTGAAGATTTATATATAGGAAGTCAAGTTTCGGCCATCGGGAAAGTTTCGAGGGTAATCGATATTGTACCGGGACCACCGGAAGGGTCCCGGGGGTCCACCGGGTGGGGCCACCTATCCCGGAGGCCCCCATGGGCTGAAGTGGGAGGGGAACCAGCCCATAGTGGGCTGGTGCGCCTCCCTTGGGCCTCCCCCTGCGCCTAGGGTTGGAAACCCTAGGGGTGGGGGCGCCCCACTTGGCTTGGGGGGCAAGCAACCCCCTTGGCCGCCGCCCCCCCCTTGGAGATTGGATCTCCTAGGGCCGGCGCCCCCCCTTAGGGACCCTATATATAGTGGGGGGGGAGGGAGGGCAGCCGCACCCTAGCCCCTGGCGCCTCCATCTCCCTCCCGTGACACTCCCCCCTCTCCCTGAGCTTGGCGAAGCCCTGCCGAGATCACCGTTGCTTCCACCACCACGCCGTCGTGCTATTGGATCTTCATCGACCTCTCCTTCCCCCTTGCTGGATCAAGTCGGAGGAGACGTCTTCTCAACCGTACGTGTGTTCAACGCGGAGGTGCCATCCGTTCGGCGCTAGGTCATAGGTGATTTGGATCACGACGAGTACGACTCCATCAACCCCGTTCTCTTAAACGCTTCTCCGCGCGATCTACAAGGGTATGTAGATGCACTCCTCTATCCCTCATTGCTAGATGACTCCATAGATTGATCTTGGTGATGCGTAGAAATTTTTTAAAATTCTGCTACGTTCCCCAGCGTGCCTTTTGGTTTATGTAATGCACCTGGTACCTTTCAAAGATGCATGATGGCTATATTCTCTGACTTTTGTGAAAAGATTTGTGAGGTTTTCATGGATGATTTTTCCGTCTATGGTTCCTCTTTTGATGATTGCTTGAGCAATCTTGATTGAGTTTTGCAGAGATGTGAAGAAACTAATCTTGTCTTGAATTGGGAAAAGTGCCACTTTATGGTTAATGAAGGTATTGTCTTGGGGCACAAAGTTTCTGAAAGAGGTATTGAAGTCGATAAAGCCAAGGTCGATGCTATTGAAAAGATGCCATGTCCCAAGGACGTCAAAGGTATAAGAAGTTTCCTTGGTCACGCCGGATTTTACAGGAGGTTCATTAAGTACTTCTCAAAAATTTGTCGGCCTCTGACTAATTATTGCAAAAAGATATACCATTTGTCTTTGATGATGATTGTGTAGAAGCATTTGAAACACTTAAGAAAGCATTAGTCTTTGCACCTGTTGTTCAGCCACCTGATTGGAATTTACCCTTTGAAATTATGTGTGATGCTAGTGATTATGCTGTAGGTGCTGTTCTAGGGCAAAGAGTTGATAAGAAATTAAATGTTATTCATTATGCTAGTAAGACTCTAGAAAATGCTCAAAGAAATTATGCTACTACTGAAAAAGAGCTTTTAGCAGTTGTATTTGCTTGTGATAAGTTCAGACCTTATATTGTTGATTCTAAAGTAACTATCCATACTGATCATGCTGCTATTAAATACCTTATGGAAAAGAAAGATGCTAAACATAGACTTATTAGATGGGTTCTCTTGCTACAAGAATTTGATTTGCATATTGTTGATAGAAAGGGAGCTAAGAACCCCGTTGCAGACAACTTGTCTAGGTTAGAGAATGTTCTTGATGACCCACTACCTATTAATGATAGCTTTCCTGATGAACAATTAAATGTTATAAGTACTTCTCGTAGTACTCCATGGTATGCTGATTATGCTAATTATATTGTTGCTAAGTTTATACCACCTAGCTTCACATACCAGCAAAATAAAAAGGTTTTCTATGACTTGAGACATTACTTTTGGGATGACCCACATCTTTATAAAGAAGGAGAGGATGGTGTTATTAGACGTTGTGTACCTAAGCATGAACAGGAACAGATCCTACGCAAGTGTCACTCCGAGGCTTATGGAGGACACCACGCTGGAGATAGAACTGCACATAAGGTATTGCAATCTGGTTTTTATTGGCCAACTCTCTTCAAGGATGCCCGTAAGTTTGTCTTGTCTTGTGATGAATGTCAAAGAATTGGTCATATTAGTAGACGTCAAGAAATGCCTATGAATTATTCCCTTGTTATTGAACCGTTTGATGTTTGGGGCTTTGATTATATGGGACCTTTTCCTGCTTCTAATGGATATACTCATATTTTAGTTGCTGTTGATTACGTTACTAAGTGGGTAGAAGCTATTCCAACTAGTAGTGCTGATCATAACACTTTTATTAAAATGATTAAGGAAGTTATTTTCCCGAGGTTTGGAGTCCCTAGATATTTAATGACTGATGGTGGTTCACACTTTATTCATGGTGCCTTCCGTAAAATGCTTGCTAAATATGATGTTAATCATAGAATTGCATCTCCTTATCACCCACAGTCTAGTGGTCAAGTAGAGTTGAGCAATAGAGAGCTCAAATTAATTTTGCAAAAGACTGTTAATAGGTCTAGAAAGAATTGGTCTAAGAAACTTGATGATGCATTATGGGCTTATAGAACTGCATATAAAAATCCTATGGGTATGTCTACGTATAAAATGGTTTATGGAAAAGCATGTCACTTACCTCTCGAACTAGAACATAAGGCGTATTAGGCTATTAAAGAGCTCAACTATGATTTTAAACTTGCCGGTGAGAAGAGGTTATTTGATATTAGGTCACTTGATGAATGGAGAACCCAAGCTTATGAAAATGCCAAGTTGTTTAAAGAAAAATTTAAAAGATGGCATGACAAAAGGATACAAAAGCGTGAGTTTAATGTAGGTGATTATGTATTGCTATACAACTCTCGTTTAAGATTTTTTGCAGGAAAAATTCTCTCTAAATGGGAAGGCCCCTACGTTATCGAAGAGGTCTATTGTTCTGGTGCCATAAAAATCAACAACTTCGAGGGCACAAATCCGAAGGTGGTAAACGGTCAAAGAATCAAACATTATATCTCAGGTAATCACATAAATGTTGAAACCAATATTATTGAAACCGTAACCCCGGAGGAATGCATAAGGGACACTTTTCGAAACATTTCAGACTCCAAAAAGGAATAGGTATGTGGTACGGTAAGTAAACCGACTCCAAAACAATTTTTAAGGCAATATTTCTCTGTTTTGGAATATTTAGAAAAATAAGTAGCAGTCCGGGAAGGACACGAGGGTCCCACGAGGGTGGTGGGCGCGCCCTACCCCTCTGGGCGCGCCCCCTACCTCGTGAGCACCTCGTGTGCCTTCCGGACTCCATTTTCTTGCACGATACGTATTTTGGTTGGTAAAAATTCATTATATATTCTCCCAAAGGTTTTGACTCCCGTATCACGCAAACCTCCTCTGTTCTTGTTTCGAGCTATTTTTCTGACAGATCTAGGTTATCATGACGGCCCCAAGCGCCTCCAAGGACAAGTTCTTCGAGAAGTTCATCAACCCTTACCTCGCGGAGGTGTGATACGTCTCCAACGTATCTATAATTTTTGATTGCCCCATGCTATATTATCTACTGTTTTGGACTATATTGGGCTTTATTTTCCACTTTTATATTATTTTTGGGACTGACCTATTAACCGGAGGCCCAGCCCAGAATTGCTGTTTTTTTGCCTATTTCAGTGTTTCGGATAAACAGAATATCAAACGGAGTCCAAACGGAATAAAATCTTTGGAAACGTGATTTTCTCACCGAACGTGATCCAGGAGACTTGGACCCTACTGCAAGGGATCAAAGAGGTGCTCACGAGGGTGGGGGGCGCCCCCCTAGGGCGCGCCCCCTGCCTCATGGGCCCCTCGGTGCTCCACCGACGTACTCCTTCCTCCTATATATACACACGTACCCCCAAACGATCAGAAAAGGAGCCAAAAACCTAATTCCACCGCCGCAACTTTCTGTATCCACGAGATCCCATCTTGGGGTCTGTTCCGGAGCTCCACCGGAAGAGGGCCGTCATCACGGAGGGCTTCTACATCATCCTAGCCCCTTCGATGAAGTGTGAGTAGTTTACCTCAGACCTTCGGGTCCATAGTTAGTAGCTAGATGGCTTCTTCTCTCTCTTTGAATCTCAATACAAAGTTCTCCCCCTCTCTTATGGAGATCTATTCGATGTAATCTTCTTTTTGCAGTGTGATTGTTGAGACCGATGAATTGTGGGTTTATGATCAAGTCTATCTATGAATAATATTTGAATCTTCTCTGAATTCTTTTATGCATGATTGGTTATCTTTGCAAGTCTCTTCGAATTATCCGTTTGGTTTGGCCAACTAGATTGGTAGTTATTGCCATGGGAGAAGTGCTTAGCTTTGGGTTTGATCTTGCGGTGTCCTTACCCAGTGACAGAAGGGGCAGCAAGGCACGTATTGTATCGTTGCCATCGAGGATAACAAGATGGGGTTTATTTCATATTGCATGAATTTATCTCTCTACATCATGTCATCTTGCTTAAGGCGTTACTCTGTTTTTAACTTAATACTCTAGATGCATGCTGGATAGCGGTCGATGAGTGGAGTAATAGTAGTAGATGCAGAATCGTTTCG
The DNA here is from genome assembly GCF_003073215.2 of Triticum urartu. NCBI lineage: Eukaryota > Viridiplantae > Streptophyta > Magnoliopsida > Poales > Poaceae > Triticum > Triticum urartu. The sequence goes on along the minus strand of NC_053026.1, from coordinate 468,284,398 downwards.
ATCTACTTTGTCACGGACGTGATGCCTATATACATGATCATGCCTAGATATTCTCATAATTATGCACAATTCTATCAATTGCTCAACAGTAATTTGTTCACCCACCGTAGAATACTTATGCTCTTGAGCGAAGCCACTAGTGAAACCTATGGCCCCCGGGTCTATTCTCATCATATCAATCTCCATCACTTTTATATTGTTTTAGTTTTTACTTTGCCTTTACTTTTTACTTTGCATCTTTATATCAAAAATACCAAAAAATATTCTATCTATCAGATCTCACTCTCGTAAGTGACCGTGAAGGGCTTGACAACCCCTAATCGCGTTGGTTGCGAGTAGCTATCGCTTTGTGCAGGTACGAGGGACTTGAGCATGGGCTCCTACTGGATTGATACCTTGGTTCTCAAAAACTGAGGGAAATACTTACGCTACTCTGCTGCATCATCCCTTCATCTTCGGGGAAAACCAACGCAAGCTCAAGACGTAGCAAGAAGGATTTCTGGCGCCGTTGCTGGGGAGTCTACGCAAAAAGTCAATATACCAAGTACCCATCACTATCCCTATCTCTCGCATTACATTATTTGCCATTTGCCTCTCGTTTTCCTCTCCCCCCAATTCACCCTTGCCATTTTATTCGCCCTCTCTCTCTATCCTCCCTCTCTATTTGCCTCTTTGTTTGCTTGTCGTCATGGCTAGTCCTCTTTCTGCTCCTATGTCCCCTGAGTTTGAAGTCCTTCACCTCAAACATAAGCAAGGAGAAAATTTAAAGGATGCTTGGTTTAGAATGATGGAATCTTATCGTAAATGCACCCTAGAAGTAAATTTCAGAATTTTGCTTCGCAACTTTTATGTTGGGCTTAATTTGTCTCATGGACAACTTTTAGATTGTGTTGCCAAGTGCAATTTTATTGAAATTGATCCCAGTACCGCGCATGAATTATAGAAGGTATAGTAGGAACTTTACCTCAACAAAAGGGGCTCCATCATACCCAAGAGAAAACGCAAGTTTTTGAAAAAAATTGCGAGGTAACTAAGATTTTACAGAAATCTCTTGAACCTCTTAAGAGTGTTAGCTTAAATCTTCACCGCATGAATATGTTGATTACTCTTTGCAATAAGCGGTTGGATTCTTTAGATCTCAAGATCTCTGAATATGAAGGGAAACGTAAGGAACCTCCCGGATTCGAGCATAACATCGCTAAAAAAATTAAGAATCAATATGGCAATACTTAGATCTATCCTTGCTTGATATGCCTAGCTAGGGGCGTTAAACGATAGCGCTTGTTGGGAGGCAACCCAATTTTATTTTTATTCCTTGCTTTTGCTCCTGTTTAGTAATAAATAAATTATTTATCCTCTGTTTTTTTGTGTTTTTGTGTTTAATTAGTGTTTGTGCCAAGTAGAACCGTTGGGAAGACTTGGGGAAAGTCTTGTTGAACTTGCTGTAAAAAACAGAAACTTTAGCGCTCACGAGAACTGCTGTCATTTTTATTTGAAGAGTGCTATTTAGTTAATTATTTTTGTAGATTATTAACAGATAAATTCCTCACTTCCAGAAATTTATTTTATAATTTTTGGGGTTCCAGATCTTGCGCTAGCTACAGATTACTACAGACTGTTCTGTTTTTGACAGATTCTGTTTTTCGTGTGTTGTTTGCTTATTTTGATGAATCTATGACTAGTAAAATAGTTTATAATCCATAGAGAAGTTGTAATACAGTAGGTTTAACACCAATATAAATAAATAATGAGTTCATTACAGTACCTTGAAGTGGTCTTTTGTGAAGTTTTCAAGTTTTGGGTGAATTCTTTGATGGATCATGGAACAAGGAGTGGCAAGAGCCTAAGCTTGGGGATGCCCATGGAACCCCCAAGATAATCCAAGGACACCAAAAAATTCAAAGCTTGGGGATGCCCGGGAAGGCATCCCCTCTTTCGTCCACTTCCATTGGTAATTTACTTGGAGCTATATTTTTATTCACCAACATGATATGTGTTTTGCTTGGAGGGTCTTGTGTTATTTGTGTCTTTGTTTGTTAGTATTCCACAATCATAATTGCTGTATACACATTTTTGAGAGAGCCATACATGAATTAAAATTTTATAGAATACTCTATGTGCTTCACTTATATCTTTTGAGCTAGATAATTTTGCTCTATGTGCTTCACTTATATCTTTTGAGCTAGATAATTTTGCTCTATGTGCTTCACTTAGATCTTTTTAGAGCACGGTGGTGGATTCGTTTTAAAGAAACTATTGATCTCTCATGCTTCACTTAAATTATTTTGAGAGTCTCTTAATAGCATGGAATTTGCCTAATAATAATATGCTTGGCATTCAAGATTTGTGAAACTTTCTTTTGAGTGTGTTGAATACTAAGAAAAGATTGAAGCATGATAATTGTTTTGAGATATGGAGGTGATAATATTAAAGTCATGCTAGTTGAGTAGTTGTGAATTTAAAGAATACTTGTGTTGAAGTTTGTGATTCCCGTAGCATGCACGTATGGTGAATCGTTATGTGATGAAGTCGGAGCATGATTTATTTATTGATTGTCTTCCTTATGAGTGGCGGGCGGGGACGAGCGATGGTCTTTTCCTACCAATCTATCCCCCTAGGAGCATGCTCGTAATACTTTGCTTTGATAACTTCTAAATTTTTGCAATAAGTATATGAGTTCTTTATAACTAATGTTGAGTCCATGGATTATACGCACTCCCACCCTTCCACCCTTGCTAGCCTCTCTAATACCGTGCAACTTTTGCCGGTATCATACACCTACCATATACCTTCCTCAAAACAGCCACCATACCTACCTTTTATCACATTTCCATAGCCATTCCGAGATATATTGCCATGCAACTTTCCACCATCTAGTTCATCATGACATATTCATCATTGTCATATTGCTCAGCATGATCATGTAGTTGACACAGTATTTGTGGCAAAGCCACCGTTCATAATTCTTTCATACTTGTTACTCGTGATTCATTGCATATCCCGGTACACCGCCGAAGGCATTCATATAGAGTCATACTTTGTTTTAGTATCGAGTTGTAATCATTGAGTTGTAAATAAATAGAAGTGTGATGATCATCATTCAATAGAGCATTGTCTCAAAAAAAGGGGAAAGGCCAAAGAGAAAAAAGAAGGCCCCAAAAAAATTAAAAAAATAAAAAGGGGCAATGCTACTATCCTTTTTTCCACACTTGTGCTTCAAAGTAGCACCATGTTCTTCATATAGAGAGTCTCATATGTTGTCACTTTCACATACTAGTGGGAATTTTACGTTATAGAACTTGGCTTGTATATTCCAATGATGGGCTTCCTCAAATTGCCCTAGGTCTTCGTGAGCAAGCAAGTTGGATGCACACCCACTAGTTTCTTTTGTTGAGCTTTCATACATTTATAGCTCTAGTGCATCCGTTGCATGGCAATCCCTACTCACTCACATTGATATCTATTGATGGGCATCTGCATAGCCCGTTGATACGCCTAGTTGATGTGAGACTATCTTCTCCTTTTTGTCTTCTCCACAACCACCATTCTATTCCACCTATAGTGCTATATCCATGGCTCACGCTCATGTATTGCGTGAAGATTGAAAAAGTTTTGAAAAAGTTAGAGTATGAAACAATTGCTTGGCTTGTCATCGGGGTTGTGCATGATTTAAATACTTTGTGTGGGGAAGATGGAGCATAGCCAGACTATATGATTTTGTAGGGATAACTTTCTTTGGCCATGTTATTTTGAGAAGACATAATTGCTTTATTAGTATGCTTGAAGTATTATTATTTTCTATGTCAATATAAACTTTTGTCTTGAATCTTTCTATTCTGAATATTCATACCACAATTAAGAAGATTTGCATTGAAATTATGCCAAGTAGCACTCCGCATCAAAAATTCTCTTTTTATTATTTACCTACTCGAGGACGAGCAGGAATTAAGCTTGGGGATGCCTGATACGTCTCCAACGTATCTATAATTTTTGATTGCTCCATGCTATATTATCTACTGTTTTGGACTATATTGGGCTTTATTTTCCACTTTTATATTATTTTTGGGATTAACCTATTGACCGGAGGCCCAGCCCAGAATTGCTGTTTTTTGCCTATTTCAGTGTTTCGGATAAACAGAATATCAAACGGAGTCCAAACGGAATAAAATCTTCGGAAACGTGATTTTCTCACCGAACGTGATCCAGGAGACTTGGACCCTCCTCCAAGGAACAAAAGAGGCGGTCACGAGGGTGCGGGCGCCCCCCTAGGGCGCGCCCCCTGCCTCGTGGGCCCCTCGGTGCTCCTCCGGCGTACTCCTTCCTCCTATATATACCTACGTACCCCCAAATGATCAGACGAGGAGCCAAAAACCTAATTCCACCGCCACAACTTTCTGTATCCACGAGATCCCATCTTGGGGCCTGTTCCAGAACTCCGCCGGAAGAGGGTCGTCATCACGGAGGGCTTCTACATCATCCTAGCCCCTTCGATGAAGTGTGAGTAGTTTACCTCAGAACTTCGGGTCCATAGTTAGTAGCTATATGGCTTCTTCTCTCTATCTGAATCTCAATACAAAGTTCTCACCCTCTCTTGTGGAGATCTATTCGATGTAATCTTCTTTTTGCGGTGTGTTTGTTGAGACCGATGAATTGTGGGTTTATGATCAAGTATATCTATGAATAATATTTGAATCTTCTCTGAATTCTTTTATGCATGATTGGTTATCTTTGCAAGTCTCTTCGAATTATCCGTTTGGTTTGGCCAACTAGATTGGTAGTTCTTGCCATGGGAGAAGTGCTTAGCTTTGGGTTCGATCTTGCGGTGTCCTTACCCAGTGACAGAAGGGGCAGCAAGGCACGTATTGTATCGTTGCCATCGAGGATAACAAGATGGGGTTTATGAAGGAAATATGCCCTAGAGGCAATAATAAAGTTATTATTTATTTCCTTATTTCATGATAAATGTTTATTATTCATGCTAGAATTGTATTAACCGGAAACATAATACATGTGTGAATACATAGACAAACAAAGTGTCACTAGTATGCCTCTACTTGACTAGCTCGTTAATCAAAGATGGTTATGTTTTCTAACCATGGACAAAGAGTTGTTATTTGATTAACGGGATCACATCATTAGGAGAATGATGTGATTGACATGACCCATTCCATTAGCTTAGCACCCGATCGTTTAGTATGTTGCTATTGCTTTCTTCATGACTTATACATGTTCCTATGACTATGAGATTATGCAACTCCCGTTTGCCGGAGGAACACTTTGTGTGCTGCCAAACGTCACAACGTAACTGGGTGATTATAAAGGAGCTCTACAGGTGTCTCCAAAGGTACATGTTGGGTTGACGTATTTCGAGATTAGGATTTGTCACTCCGATTATCGGAGAGGTATCTCTGGGCCCTCTGGTAATGCACATCACATAAGCCTTGCAAGCATTGCAACTAATGAGTTAGTTGCGAGATGATGTATTACGAAACGAGTAAAGAGACTTGCCGGTAACGAGATTGAACTAGGTATTGAGATACCGACGACCGAATCTCGGGCAAGTAACATACCGATGACAAAGGGAACAATGTATGTTATTATGCGGTCTGACCAATAAAGATCTTCATAGAATATGTGGGAGCCAATATGAGCATCTAGGTTCCGCTATTGGTTATTGACCGGAGACGTGTCTCGGTCATGTCTACATTGTTCTCGAACCCGTAGGGTCCGCACGCTTAAGGTTTTGATGACAGTTATATTATGAGTTTATGCATTTTGATGTACCGAAGTTTGTTCGGAGTCCCGGATGTGATCACGGACATGACGAGGAGTCTCAAAATGGTCGAGACATAAAGATTGATATATTGGAAGCCTATATTTGGATATCGGAAGTGTTCCGGGTAAAATCGGGATTTTACCGGAGTACCGGGAGGTTACCGGAACCCCCCGGGAGGTATATGGGCCTTAGTGGGCTTTAGTGGAAGAGAGGAGAGGTGGCCAGGGCTGGGCCGCGCGCCCCTCCCCCCCCTAGTCCGAATAGGACAAGGAGAGGGGGGCAGCACCCCCCCCCCTTCCTTCTCTCTCTCCTCTTTCCCCCTCCCGAATCCTATTCCAACTAGGAAAGGGGGGGAATCCTACTCCCGGTGGGAGTAGGACTCCTCCTGGCCGGCTGCACCTTCCCCTGCTCCTTTATATACGGGGGCAGGGGGCACCCCATAGACACACAAGTTGATCCACGTGATCATATTCTTAGCCGTGTGCGGTGCCCCCTTCCACCATAATCCTCGATAATATTGTAGCGGTGCTTAGGCAAAGCCCTGCGATGGTAGTACATCAAGATCGTCACCACGCCGTCGTGCTGACGGAACTCTTCCCCGACACTTTGCTGGATCGGAGTCCGGGGATCGTCATCGAGCTGAACGTGTGCTAGAACTCGGAGGTGCCGTAGTTTCGGTGCTTGATCGGTCGGGCCGTGAAGACGTACGACTACATCAACCGCGTTGTGCTAACGCTTCTGCTGTCGGTCTACAAGGGTACGTTGATCACACTCTCCCCTCTCATTGCTATGCATCACCATGATCTTGCGTGTGCGTAGGAAATTTTTTGAAATTACTACGTTCCCCAACAGTGGCATCCGAGCCTAGGTTTTATGTGTTGATGTTATATGCACGAGTAGAACACAAGTGAGTTGTGGGCGATATAAGTCATACTGCTAACCAGCATGTCATACTTTGGTTCGGCGGTATTGTTGGACAAAGCGGCCCGGACCGACATTACACGTACGCTTACGCGAGACCGGTTCTCCCGACGTGCTTTGCACAAAGGTGGCTAGCGGGTGACAATTTCTCCAACTTTAGTTGAACCGAGTGTGGCTACACCCGGTCCTTGCGAAGGTTAAAACAACACCAACTTGACAAACTATCGTTGTGGTTTTGATGCGTAGATAAGATTGGTTCTTGCTTAAGCCCGTAGCAGCCACGTAAAACTTGCAACAACAAAGTAGAGGACGTCTAACTTGTTTTTTCAAGGCATGTTGTGATGTGATATGGTCAAGACATGATGCTAAATTTTATTGTATGAGATGATCATGTTTTGTAACCGAGTTATCGGCAACTGGCAGGAGCCATATGGTTGTCGCTTTATTGTATGCAATGCAATCGCGCTGTAATGCTTTACTTTATCACTAAGCGGTAGCGATAGTCGTGGAAGCATAAGATTGGCGAGACGACAACGATGCTACGATGGAGATCAAGGTGTCGCACCGGTGACGATGGTGATCATGACGGTGCTTCGAAGATGGAGATCACAAGCACAAGATGATGATGGCCATATCATATCACTTATATTGATTGCATGTGATGTTTATCTTTTATGCATCTTATCTTGCTTTGATTGACGGTAGCATTATAAGATGATCTCTCACTAATTATCAAGAAGTGTTCTCCCTGAGTATGCACCGTTGCGAAAGTTCTTCGTGCTGAGACACCACGTGATGATCGGGTGTGATAGGCTCTACGTTCAAATACAACGGGTGCAAAACAGTTGCACACGCGGAATACTCAGGTTATACTTGACGAGCCAAGCATATACAGATATGGCCTCGGAACACGGAGACCGAAAGGTCGAGCGTGAATCATATAGTAGATATGATCAACATAGTGATGTTCACCAATGAAACTACTCCATCTCACGTGATGATCGGACATGGTTTAGTTGATTTGGATCACGTGATCACTTAGAGGATTAGAGGGATGTCTATCTAAGTGGGAGTTCTTAAGTAATATGATTAATTGAACTTAAATTTATCATGAACTTAGTCCTGGTAGTATTTTGTAAATCATGTTGTAGATCAATAGCTCGCGTTGTTGCTTCCCTGTGTTTATTTTGATATGTTCCTAGAGAATATTGTATTGAAAGATGTTAGTAGCAATGATGCGGATTGGATCCGTGATCTGAGGGTTATCCTCATTGCTGCACAGAAGAATTATGTCCTTGATGCACCGCTAGGTGATAGACCTATTGCAGGAGCAGATGCAGACGTTATGAATGTTTGGCTAGCTCAATATGATGACTACTTGATAGTTTAGTGCACCATGCTTAATGGCTTAGAATCAGGACTTCAAAGACGTTTTGAACGTCATGGACCATATAAGATGTTCCAGGAGTTGAAGTTAATATTTCAAGCAAATACCCGAGTTGAGAGATATGAAGTCTCCAACAAGTTCTATAGCTAAAAGATGGAGGAGAATCGCTCAACTAGTGAGCATGTGCTCATATTGTCTGGGTACTACAATCGCTTGAATCAAGTGGGAGTTAATCTTCCAGATAAGATAGTGATTGACAGAATTCTCTAGTCACCATCACCAAGTTAGTAGAACTTCATGATGAACTATAATATGCAAGGGATAACGGAAACAACTCCCAAGCTCTTCGTGATGCTGAAATCAATGAAGGTAGAAATCAAGAAAAACATCAAGTGTTGATGGTTGACAAGACCACTAGTTTCAAGAAAAGGGCAAAGGGAAGAAGGGAACTTCAAGAAGAACAGCAAGCAACTTGCTGCTCAAGTGAAGAAGCCCAAGTCTGGTCCTAAGCCTAAGACTAAGTGCTTCTACTGCAAAGCGACTGGTCACTGGAAGCGGAACTACCCCAAGTGATTGGCGGATAAGAAGGATGGCAAAGTGAACATAAGTATATTTGATATACATGTTATTGATGTGTACTTTACTAGTGTTTATAGCAACCCCTCAGTATTAGATACTAGTTCAGTTGCTAACATTAGTAACTCGAAACGGGAGTTACAGAATAAACAGAGACTAGTTAAGGGTGAAGTGACGATGTGTGTTGGAAGTAGTTCCAAGATTGATATGATTATCATCGCACACTCCCTATAAATTCGGGATTAGTGTTGAACCTAAATAAGTGTTATTTGGTGTTTGTGTTGAGCATGAATATGATTTGATCATGTTTATTGTAATACGGTTATTCATTTAAGTAAGAGAATAAATTGTTGTTCTGTTTACATGAATAAAACCTTATATGGTTACACACCCAATGAATATAGTTCGTTGGATCTCGATCGTAGTGATACACATAATCATAATATTGAAACCAAAAGATGCAAAGTTAATAATGATAGTGCAACTTATTTGTGGCACTGACGTTTAGGTCATATTGGTGTAAAGCGCATGAAGAAACTCCATGCTGATGGGCTTTTGGAATCACTTGATTATGAATCAGTTGATGCTTGCGAACCATGCCTCATGGGCAAGATGACTAAGACTCCGTTCTTCGGAACAATGGAGCGAGCAACAGATTTGTTGGAAATCATACATACTGATGTATGTGGTCCGATGAATATTGAGGCTCGCGACAGGTATCATTATTTTCTAATCTTCACAGATGATTTGAGCAGATATGAGTATATCTACTTGATGAAACATAAGTCTGAAACATTTGAAAAGTTCAAAGAATTTCAGAGTGAAGTGGAAAATCATCGTAACAAGAAAATAAAGTTTCTACGATCTGATCGTAGAGAAGAGTATTTTAGTTACGAGTTTGGCCTTCAGTTAAAAACAATGTGAAATAGTTTCACTACTCACGCCACCTGGAACACCACAGCATAATGGTGTGTCCGAACGTCATAACCGTACTTTATTAGATATAGTACAATATATGATGTTTCTTACCGATTTACCACTATCGTTTTGGGGTTATGCATTAGAGACAGCTACATTCACGTTTAAAAGGGCACCATCTAAGTCCGTTGGGACGACACAATCTGAACTGTGGTTTGGCAAGAAACCAAAGTTGTCGTTTCTTAAAGTTTGGGATTGTGATGCTTATATGAAAAAGTTTCATCCTGATAAGCTCAAAGTTTGGGTTCGATCTTGCGGTGTCCTTACCCAGTGACAGAAGGGGCAGCAAGGCACGTATTGTATCGTTGCCATCGAGGATAACAAGATGGGGTTTATTTCATATTGCATGAATTTATCTCTCTACATCATGTCATCTTGCTTAAGGCGTTACTCTGTTTTTAACTTAATACTCTAGATGCATGCTGGATAGCGGTCGATGAGTGGAGTAATAGTAGCAGATGCAGAATTGTTTCGATCTACTTGTCACGGACGTGATGCCTATATACATGATCATGCCTAGATATTCTCATAATTATGCACAATTCTATCAATTGCTCAACAGTAATTTGTTCACCCACCGTAGAATACTTATGCTCTTGAGAGAAGCCACTAGTGAAACCTATGGCCCCCGGGTCTATTCTCATCATATCAATATCCATCACTTGTATATTGTTTTGCTTTTTTACTTTGCCTTTACTTTTTACTTTGCATCTTTATATCAAAAATACCAAAAATATTCTATCTATCAGATCTCACTCTCGTAAGTGACCATGAAGGGCTTGACAACCCCTAATCGCGTTGGTTGCGAGTAGCTATCGCTTTGTGCAGGTACGAGGGACTTGAGCGTGGGCTCCTACTGGATTGATACCTTGGTTCTCAAAAACTGAGGGAAATACTTACGCTACTCTGCTGCATCATCCCTTCCTCTTCGGGGAAAACCAACGCAAGCTCAGGACGTAGCAAGGTGCTGCGACACCCTCAAACCATTGAGTTGCGTGATGGGTTGCTGCACATCCGCGATGAAGAGGGACCAAAGGGGACCGGAAGCATGGAGACGAGGCTCGAAGCAGTGGAGCAACAAGTTTTCAAGTGCCAAGGGATGGTGGAACATGGACTCAACTCTAATCACATGATGATCGCGGAGTTCACTAGCAAGCACAAGTTGGATGCTGACAACATCGGGGAGACTATCTACAAGCTTCATGAGAAGATCGAGCACCTCCAAGCCCAAATCTATGACCTGCAAAACCAAAACTGTGAGTATGAATATAGATTCAAAAGGATGAGTTTGGCTGCAGATTTGAGGATCCCGGAGACTCGGTCATCTTTCTATGATGGAGAACCTATGCCTTGGAAGATGGACGCAAGGCCCGCATCATCTACAACACCTCCACCTTCTTCACCGACAAAGGAGATATAATCACATGGGTATGGGCACTCCCCTTGGCAACTGCCAAGCTTGGGGGAGGTGCCCCGGTATCGTATCACCATCACAACTCCTATCTTTATCGTTTTTCTTAGTTCGATCTTATTAGTAGTATCTTGATCTAGTAGAATAAAGTCTATGGCATGATCTAGTTTTGAGTTTGCTTTATGATCTCTTTTTGTAATCGAGTCCGTGAGCTATATATAATAAAGATTAGTGTTGATTCAAGGGCTTGATTATTTTGCCATGATCTTGGGTGAATAAAAGAAAAGAGAAAAGAATAAAAAAGAAGCAAAAAGTCCATATTGATCTTATTGAGAGTAATGACTTCACATAAAAAGAGTATGATGATTAAAAGTTGTTGGGAGTTGGCAGACATAGCTTTGGTCATCGTTGCAATTAATAGGAAGTAATAAGGAAAGAGAGGTTTCACATATAGATATATTATCATTGACATCTTTTATGATTGGGAGCACTCATTAAAATATGACATGCTAAAGGGTTGATGTTGGACAAGGAAGACAACATAATGAGTTATGTCTTTCTTATATCTGAGTTAAAGTATGTTGTCATGGATCCTCTAACTTGTTGAGCTTGCCTTTCCCCCTCATGCTAGCCAAATTCTCAGCACCAAGTAGAAATACTACTTGTGCTTCCAAATACCCTTAAACCAGTTTTGCCATGAGAGTCCACCATATCTACCTATGGATTGAGTAAGATCCTTTAAGTAAGTTGTCATCGGTGCAAAGCAATAAAAATTTCTCTAAATATGTATGATTGATTGGTGTGGGAGAAATAAGCTTTATACGATCTTGTGATGTGGAAATAATAAAAGCGACAGACTGCATAATAAAGGTTCATATCACAAGGGGCAATATAAAGTGACGTTCTTTCACATTGAGATTTTATGCATCCAACCATAAAAGCGCATGGCAACCTCTGCTTCCCTCTGCGAAGGGCCTATCCTTTATTATTATCTTCTATCTTATGCAAGAGTCATGGTGATCTTCACCTTTTCTTTTTCATTTTATCCTTTGGCAAGCTCAGCATGTTGGAAAGAACATGATATATATATATATATATCTATCTAATTGGATGTAGGGGAGCATGAACCATTATTGTTGACATTACCCTTGAGGTAAAAGGTTGTGGGGCAAAACTATAAGCCCCTATCTTTCTCTTTGTCCGATTAAAACTCCGTAACCACAAGTATTGCGTGAGTGTTAGCAATTATGGAGGACTAAATGATAGTTGAGTATGTGGACTTGCTTTTTAGCTCTGACATAGACTCTTTCCGATGTTATGATAAATTGCAATTGCTGCAATGACTGAGATTATAGTTTGTCGGAGCCCAATAAGGTTTATGATTTATACTTTTGCATTGTGAATAGATCATCACTTGAACATAAGTAATCATATGAAAAAATCTATGTATGTTGCTGTTATGAGAATAATCATGATGCCTTCATGTCCGTATTTTATTTTCATCGACGCCTCTACCTCTAAACATGAGGACATATTTATTGTTATTGGCTTTTCGCTTGGGGACAAGCGGGGTCTAAGCTTGGGGGAGTTGATACGTCCATTTTGCATCATGCTTTTATATCGATATTTATTGCATTATGGACTGTTATTTCACTTTATGTCACAATACTTATGGCTATTCTCTCTTATTTTACAAGGTTTACATAAGGAAGGGAGAATGCCGGCAGCTGGAATTCTAGGCTGGAAAAGGAGCAAATATTAGAGACCTATTCTGCGCAACTCCAAAAGTCCTGAAACTCGACAGAACATCTTAAAATAAATAAAGAAAAATCCTCGCTAAAGATGAAGGCCAGGGGCCACACCCTGCTCACGAGGGTGGGGGGCGCCCCCCTTAGGGCGCGCCCCCTACCTTGTGGGCCCCCTGGTGGGTCTCCGACGTCCATCTTCTCCTATATGAAGTCTTTTGATGAGAAAAAATAGGAGGGAACTTTTCGGGACGAGACTCCGCCGCCACGAGGCGGAACCAATCTAGAGCTTCGACAGAGCTATTCTGCCGGGGATATGCTACGTCTTGAGCTTGCGTTGGTTTTCCCCGAAGAGGAAGGGATGATGCAGCAGAGTAGCGTAAGTATTTCCCTCAGTTTTTGAGAACCAAGGTATCAATCCAGTAGGAGACCACGCTCAAGTCCCTCGTACCTGCACAAAACGATAGCTACTCACAACCAACGCGATTAGGGGTTGTCAATCCCTTCATGGTCACTTACGAGAGTGAGATCTGATAGATATAATATTTTTGGTATTTTGGTATAAAGATGCAAAGTAAAAAGTAAAAGCAAAGTAAAAGACAAAGCAAGATTAAAGTGATGGAGATTGATATGATGAGAATAGACCCGGGGGCCATAGGTTTCACTAGTGGCTTCTCTCAAGAGCATAAGTATTCTACGGTGGGTGAACAAATTACTGTTGAGCAATTGACATAATTTAGCATAGTTATGAGAATATCTAGGCATGATCATGTATATAGGCATCACGTCCGTGACAAGTAGACCGAAACGATTCTGCATCTACTACTATTACTCCACTCATCGACCGCTATCCAGCATGCATCTAGAGTATTAAGTTAAAAACAGAGTAACGCCTTAAGCAAGATGACATGATGTAGAGAGATAAATTCATGCAATATGAAATAAACCCCATCTTGTTATCCTCGATGGCAACGATGCAATACGTGCCTTGCTGCCCCTTCTGTCACTGGGAAAGGACACCGCAAGATCGAACCCAAAGCTAAGCACTTCTCCCATGGCAAGAACTACCAATCTAGTTGGCCAAACCAAATGGATAATTCAAAGAGACTTGCAAAGATAACCAATCATACATAAAAGAATTCAGAGAATATTCAAATATTATTCATAGATAGACTTGATCATAAACCCACAATTCATCGGTCTCAACAAACACACCGCAAAAAGAAGATTACATCGAATAGATCTCCACAAGAGAGGGGGAGAACTTTGTATTGAGATTCAAAGAGAGAGAAGAAGCCATCTAGCTACTAACTATGGACCCGAAGGTCTGAGGTAAACTACTCACACTTCATCGGAGCGGCTAGGATGATGTAGAAGCCCTCCGTGATGACGGCCCTCTTCCGGCGGAGCTCCGGAACAGGCCCCAAGATGGGATCTCGTGGATATAGAAAGTTGCGGCGGTGGAATTAGGTTTTTGGCTCCTCGTCTGATCGTTTGGGAGTACGTAGGTATATATAGGAGGAAGGAGTACGCCGGAGGAGCACTGAGGGGCCCACGAGGCAGGGGGCGCGCCCTAGGGGGGCGCCCCCCACCCTCGTGACCGCCTCTTTTGTTCCTTGGAGCAGGGTCCAAGTCTCCTGGATCACGTTCGGTGAGAAAATCACGTTCCCAAAGGTTTTATTCCATTTGTACTCCGTTTGATATTCCGTTTCTTCAAAACACTAAAATAGGCAAAAAAACAGCAATTCTGGGCTGGGCCTCTGGTTAATAGGTTAGTCCCAAAAATAATATAAAAGTGGAAAATAAAGCCCAATATAGTCCAAAACAGTAGATAATATAGCATGGAGCAATCAAAAATTATAGATACGTTGGAGACGTATCAGGCATCCCCAAGCTTAATTCCTGCTCGTCCTCGAGTAGGTAAATGATAAAAAGAGAATTTTTGATGCGGAGTGCTACTTGGCATAATTTCAATGCAAATCTGCTTAATTGTGATATGAATGTTCAGATTCGAAAGATTCAAGACAAAAGTTTATATTGACATAGAAATAATAATACTTCAAGCATACTAATAAAGCAATTATGTCTTCTCAAAATAACATGGCCAAAGAAAGTTATCCCTACAAAATCATATAGTCTGGCTATGCTCTATCTTCACCACACAAAGTATTTAAATCATGCACAACCCCGATGACAGGCCAAGCAATTGTTTCACACTCTAACTTTTTCAAAACTTTTTCAATCTTTACGCAATACATGAGCGTGAGCCATGGATATAGCATTATATACCAATGCGAGTGAGTAGGGATTGCCATGCAACAGATGCACTAGAGCTATAAGTATATGAAAGCTCAGAAAGAAACTAAGTGGGTGTGCATCCAACTTGCTTGCTCATGAAGACCTAGGGCAATTTGAGGAAGCCCATCATTGAAATATACAAGCCAAGTTCTATAATGAAAAATTCCCACTAGTATATGAAAGTGATAACATGAGAGACTCTCTACTATGAAGATCATGGTGCTACTTTGAAGCACAAGTGTGGTAAAAGGATAGTAACATTGTCCCTTCTCTCTTTTTCTCTCATCATTTTTTTATTTGGACCTTTTCTCTTTTTTATGGCCTCTTTTTATTTGGGCTTCTTTGGCCTCTTTTTTTATTTTATTTTTCGTCCGGAGTCTCATCCCGACTTATGGGGGAATCATAGTCTCCATCATTCTTTCCTCACTGGGACAATGCTCTAATAATGATGATCATCACACTTTTATTTTTCTTACAATTCAATACTTAGAACAAAATATGACTCTATATGAATGCCTCCGGTGGTGTACCGGGATATGCAATATGACAATGATGGAGTGTGTCATGATAAACGGAACGGTGGAAAGTTGCATGGCAATATATCTCGGAATGGCTATGGAAGTGCCATAATAGGTAGGTATGGTGGCTGTTTTGAGGAAGGTATATGGTAGGTGTATGATACCGGCGAAAAGTGCGCGGTATTAGAGAGGCTAGCAAAGATGGAAGGGTGAGAATGCGTATAATCCATGGACTCAACATTAGTCATAAAGAACTCATATACTTATTGCAAAAATCTAGAAGTTATCAAAGCAAAGTATTACGCGCATGCTCCTAGGGGGATAGATTGGTAGGAAAAGACCATCGCTCGTCCCCGACCGCCACTCATAAGGAAGACAATCAATAAATAAATCATGCTCCGACTTCATCACATAACGGTTCACCATATGTGCATGCTACGGGAATCACAAACTTTAACACAAGTATTCTTTAAATTCACAACTACTCAACTAGCATGACTTTAATATTATCACCTCCATATCTCAAAACAATTATCAAACTTCAATCTTTTCTTAGTATTCAACACACTCAAAAGAAAGTTTCACAAATCTTGAATACCAAGCATATTATTATTAAGCAAATTACCATGCTATTAAGAGACTCTCAAAATAATTGAAGTGAGGCATGAGAGATCAATAGTTTCTTTAAAAAAAATCCACCACCGTGCTCTAAAAGATCTAAGTGAAGCACATAGAGCAAAATTATAACGCTCAAAAGATATAAGTGAAGCACATAGAGCAAAACTACTTAGCTCAAAAGATATAAGTGAAGCACATAGAGTATTCTATCAAATTTTAATTCATGTATGGCTCTCTCAAAAGGTGTGTACAGTAAGTATGATTGTGGCATACTAAGACACAAAGACACAAATAATACAAGACGCTCCAAGCAAAACACATATCATGTTGGTGAATAAAAATATAGCTCCAAGTAAATTACCGATGGAAGTGGACGAAAGAGGGATGCCTTCCCGGGCATCCCCAAGCTTTGACTTTTTGGTGTCCTTGGATTATCTTGGGGGTGCCATGGGCATCCCCAAGCTTAGTCTCTTGCCACTCCTTGTTCCATGATCCATCAAAAGAATTCACCCAAAACTTGAAAACTTCACAACACAAAACTCAAAATAGAAAACTCGTGAGCTCCGTTAGCGAAAGAAAACAAAAGACCACTTCAAGGTACTGTAATGAACTCATTACTTATTTATATTGGTGTTAAACCTACTGTATTCCAACTTCTTTATGGATTATAAACTATTTTACTAACCATAGATTCATCAAAATAAGCAAACAACACACGAAAAACAGAATCTGTCAAAAACAGAACAGTCTGTAGTAATCTGTAGCTAGCGCAAGATCTAGAACCCCAAAAATTCTAAAATAAATTTCTGGAAGTGAGTAATTTATCTATTAATCATATTCAAAAAGAATTAACTAAATATCACTCTTCAAATAAAAATTACAGCAGTTCTCGTGAGCGCTAAAATTTCTGTTTTTTACAGCAAGTTCAACAAGACTTTCCTCAAGTCTTCCCAACGGTTCTACTTGGAACAAACACTAATTAAACACAAAAAACACAACCAAAACAGAGGCTAAATTATTTATTTATTACTAATCAGGAGAAAAAAGCAAGGAATAAAAATAAAATTGGGTTGCCTCCCAACAAGCGCTATCGTTTAACGCCCCTAGCTAGGCATAAAAGCGAGGATAGATCTAGGTATTGCCATCTTTGGTAGGCAATCCATAAGTGGCTCTCATGATAGTTTCATATGGCAATTTTATTTTCTTTCTAGGAAAGTGTTCCATGCCCTTTTTTAATGGAAATTGAAATCTAATATTCCCTTCCTTCATATCAATAATCGCACCAACCGTTCTAAGGAAAGGTCTACTAAGAATAATAGGGCAAGAAGGATTGCAATCTATATCAAGAACAATGAAATCTACGGGAACATAGTTTCTATTTGCAACAATAAGAACATCATTAATCCTTCCCATAGGTTTCTTAATGGTGGAATCCGCAATATGCAAGTTTAGAGAGCAATCATCAAAATTACGGAAATCTAGCAAATCACACAAAGTCTTGGGAATAGTAGAGACGCTAGCACCCAAATGACACAAAGCATAAAACTCATGATCTTTAATTTTAATTTTAATAGTTGATTCCCACTCATCATAGAGTTTTCTAGGGATGGAAACTTTCAACTCAAGTTTTTCTTCATAAGATTGCATCAAGGCATCAACAATATGTTCGGTGAAGGCTTTATTTTGACTATAACCATGTGGAGAATTTAGCACGGATTGCAACAAGGAAATACAATCAATTAAAGAGCAAATTTCATAATTAAATTCCTTGAAATCCAATATAGTGGGTTTAGCAACATCTAGATTTTTATTTCTTTCAATCCCACTTTCATCAATTTCATCATTAAGATCTAAATACTCCGAATTTTTAGAACGCCTTCTAGGTAAAGGGAGATCATATTCAGTTTCATCAAGATTTATATTGCAAAAAAAGATTTAATAGGGGACACATCAATAACTTTTAGATCTTCATCTTGATTTTCATAGGAATTGGAAGAAGACGCTTTAATAAAGGCATCTTTGGAAGCACGCATCCTAGCGGTTCTTTCCTTGCACTCATCAATGGAAATTCTCATGGCTTTCAGAGACTCATTGATATCATGCTTAGGAGGATAGATCTAAGCTTTAAAGAATCAACCTCAAGAGAAATTCTATCAACGTTCCTAGCCAAATCATCAACTTTAAGCAATTTCTCTTCAAGCAAAGCATTAAAATTCTTTTGTGAATTCATAAACTCTTTAACACTATTCTCAAATTCAGAGGGCATCTAATTATAATTTCCATAAGAGTTGTTGTAGGAATTCCCATAATTATTAGAAGGATTACTAGGATATGGCCTAGGATTAAAATTCCCTCTATAAACGTTGTTACCAAAATTATTCCTACCTACAAAATTCACATCCATAGATTCATTGTTATTCTCAATCAAAGTAGACAAAGGCATATCGTTAGGATCAGAAGAAACACTCTTAGTAGCAAATAATTTCATAAGTTCATCCATCTTTCCACTCAAAACATTGATTTCTTCTATCACATGCACTTTCTTATTAGAAGATCTTTCAGTATGCCATTGAGAATAATCAACCATAATATTATCTAGGAGTTTAGTAGCATCTCCTAAAGTGATTTCCATAAAAGTGCCTCCCGCGGCCGAATCTAAAAGATTTCTAGAAGCAAAATTCAATCCGGCATAAAAATTTTGTATGATCATCCACAAATTCAAACCATGAGTAGGGCAATTACGTATCATTAATTTCATTCTCTCCCAAGCTTGTGCAACATGTTCATGATCAAGTTGCTTAAAATTCATAATATCGTTTCTAAGAGAGATGATCTTAGCGGAAGGAAAATACTTAGAGATAAAAGCATCTTTGCACTTGTTCCATGAATCAATACTATTTTTAGGCAAAGGTGAAAACCAAGTTTTAGCACGATCTCTAAGCGAAAAAGGAAATAGCTTCAATTTAACGGCATCATTATCGACATCTTTTTTGTTTTGCATATCACATAAATCAACGAAGCTATTCAGATGAGTAGCGACATCTTCTCTAGGAAGGCCGGTCGAATTGATCTTTCATAACAAGATTCAACAAAGCAGTATTAATTTCACAAGATTCAGCATCGGTAAGAGGAGCAATCGGAGTGCTAAGGAAATCATTATTATTGGTATTGGTGAAGTCACACAATTTGGTATTATCTTGAGCCATCACGACAAACAAGCAATCTAACACATGGGCAAACAAAAAGCAAGCGGGCAAAAGAGGCAAATAGAGAGGGAGGATAGAGAGAGAGAGAGGGCAAATAAAACGGTAAGGGTGAATTGGGGGAGAGGAAAACGAGAGGCAAATGGCAAATAATGTAATGCGAGAGATAGGGATTGTGATGGGTACTTGGTATGTTGAATTTTTGCGTAGACTCCCCAGCAACGGCGCCAGAAATCCTTCTTGCTACGTCTTGAGCTTGCGTTGGTTTTCCCCGAAGAGGAAGGGATGATGCAGCAGAGTAGCGTAAGTATTTTCCCTCAGTTTTTAAGAACCAAGGTATCAATCCAGTAGGAGGCCATGCTCAAGTCCCTCGTACCTGCACAAAACGATAGCTACTCGCAACCAACGCGATTAGGGGTTGTCAATCCCTTCACGGTCACTTACAAGAGTGAGATCTGATAGATATAATATTTTTGGTATTTTTGGTATAAAGATGCAAAGTAAAAAGTAAAAGCAAAGTAAAAGGCAAAGCAAGATTAAAGTGATGGAGATTGATATAATGAGAATAGACCCGGGGGCCATAGGTTTCACTAGTGGCTTCTCTCAAGAGCATAAGTATTCTACGATGGGTGAACAAATTACTGTTGAGCAATTGACAGAATTGAGCATAGTTATGAAAATATCTAGGCATGATCATGTATATAGGCATCACGTCCGTGACAAGTAGACCGAAACGATTCTGCATCTACTACTATTACTCCACTCATCGACCGCTATCTAGCATGCATCTAGAGTATTAAGTTAAAAACAGAGTAACGCCTTAAGCAAGATGACATGATGTAGAGAGATAAATTCATGCAATATGAAATAAACCCCATCTTGTTATCCTCGATGGCAACGATGCAATACGTGCCTTGCTGCCCCTTCTGTCACTGGGAAAGGACACCGCAAGATCGAACCCAAAGCTAAGCACTTCTCCCATGGCAAGAACAACGATACAATACGTGCCTTGCTGCCCCTTCTGTCACTGGGTAAGGACACCGCAAGATCGAACCCAAAGCTAAGCACTTCTCCCATGGCAAGAACTACCAATCTAGTTGGCCAAACCAAACGGATAATTCGAAGAGACTTGCAAAGATAACCAATCATACATAAAAGAATTCAGAGAATATTCAAATATTATTCATAGATAGACTTGATCATAAACCCACAATTCATCGGTCTCAACAAACACACCGCAAAAAGAAGATTACATCGAATAGATCTCCACAAGAGAGGGGGAGAACTTTGTATTGAGATTCAAAGAGAGAGGAAGAAGCCATCTAGCTACTAACTATGGACCCGAAGGTCTAAGGTAAACTACTCACACTTCATTGGAGGGGCTAGGATGATGTAGAAGCCCTTCGTGATGACGGCCCTCTTCCGGCGGAGCTCCGGAACAGGCCCCAAGATGGGATCTCGTGGATATAGAAAGTGGCGGCGGTGGAATTAGGTTTTTGGCTCCTCGTCTGATCGTTTGGGGGTACGTAGGTATATATAGGAGGAAGGAGTACGCCGGAGGAGCACCGAGGGGCCCACGAGGCAGGGGGCGCGCCCTAGGGGGGGGCCACCCTCGTGACCATCTCTTTTGTTCCTTGGAGTAGGGTCCAAGTTTCCTAGATCACGTTCGGTGAGAAAATCACGTTCCCGAAGGTTTTATTCCGTTTAGACTCCGTTTGATATTCCGTTTCTTCGGAACACTGAAATAGGCAAAAAACAGCAATTCTGGGCTGGGCCTCCGGTTAATAGGTTAGTCCCAAAAATAATATAAAAGTGGAAAATAAAGCCCAATATAGTCCAAAACAGTAGATAATATAGCATGGAGCAATCAAAAATTATAGATACGTTGGAGACGTATCAGGATACTTCCCTCCGGGAGGGGGAAATCATCACCATCGTCATCACCAACGCTCCTCTCATCGGGATAGGGAAATCTCCATCAACATCTTCACCAGCACCATCTCATCTCCAAACCCTAGTTCATCTCTTGTATCCAATTCTTGTCTCAAAGTCCGGGATTGGTGCTAGTAGGTTGCTAGTAGTGTTGATTACTCCTTGTAGTTGATGCTAATTGGTTTATTTGGTGGAAGATCATATGTTCAGATCCTATATGCATATTATTACCCCTCTGATTATGAACATGAATATGCTTTGTGAGTAATTACGTTTGTTCCTGAGGACAAGGGAGAAGTCTTGCTATTAGTAGTCATGTGAATTTGGTATTCGTTTGATATTTTGATAAGATGTATGTTGTCTAGCCTCTAGTGGTGTTATGTGAACGTCGACTACATAACACTTCACCATTATTTGGGCCTAGAGGAAGGCATTGGGAAGTAATAAGTAGATGATGGGTTGCTAGAGTGATAGAAGTTTAAACCCTAGTTTATGCGTTGCTTCGTAAGGGGCTGATTTGGATCCACATGTTTCATGCTATGGTTAGGTTTATCTTAATACTTTTGTTGTAGTTGCGGATGCTTGCAATAGAGGTTAATCATAAGTGGGATGCTTGTTCAAGTAAGAACAGCACCCAAGCACCGGTCCACCCACATACCAAATTATCAAAGTATCGAATGCGAATCATATGAACGTGATGAAAACTAGCTTGACGATATTCCCATGTGTCCTCGGGAGCGCTTTTCCTATTATAAGAGTTTGTTCCGGCTTGTCCTTTGCTACAAAAAGGATTGGGCCACTTTGCTGCACTTTATTTACTTTTGTTACTTGTTGCTCGTTACAATTTATCTTATCACAAAACTATGTGTTACCACTTATTTCAGTACTTGCAGAGAATACCTTGCTGAAAACCGCTTATCATTTCCTTCTGCTCCTCATTGGGTTCGACACTCTTACTTATCGAAAGGACTACGTTAGATCCCTTATACTTGTGGGTCATCAAGGACGCTCGAGGTAGTTACTATGACCAACAAGCAACACTACTAGGATCACAAACGCAACCACAAGGGAAACTTGATCAAGTCGCAAGAGTGCTCGTTGCAAGTAGGAACAACATGTGTAGAAGTAGTTGAGGAAGCACCAGTGAAGTTAAAGAGAAGGTCATGTCTGCAGGAAGAAAAGAAGCTTTGTTGCGAACCATACCGTGTCACTGGCAGAGGGAAGACTACAATCTCTCCCTTGCCTTTGTCATGCCATTGCATGAGGACACCACCCCACTGGCCAACAACCTATGAAGGGACAAGAAAGAAAGCCAAAGAAGTGATGAGAGAAATAATGAAACAACCTCGCCTCCACCACCGTTGTTGTTCCTCGAGAGCTAGGTACCACTAACTCACAACATGTCCACATGCTCCAACTCACCCAAGGAGGCGCATCCAATGAGAACTAAGGCGCTTGAGCGCTAGCATTGCCCAGCCAATGAGGCTTAACTTTTCACTTGGGAATTGGGGGGGGGGGTCTATACATGGCATAGCAGGGAGGGAGAACAATACATGAGCATCTTTTAGGGCTACCGTCGCAGCACCCTTGAAGCTTTGTAGATCAGGCAACTCGACCAGATCTAGATTAGACAAGGAAGGAAAAGCTGCTTGGGAAGGGAGCTAGAACAACCAGGGTTTGGGCGTCCTCGAGTCACACACAAAAGTCGTACCTCAATGTATTATAGAGTAAGTCTCAAAACATATATATTTTTCTTAACTAAGAATGAGCACACTCGTTCATTATCTAATGATTATTCACTAGGTTTAGAAAAATGTGTTCTGGGTGTGGTGTTCAGCAAATAATGCAGCACACATCTTAGCGATAGGAGATTGTGGCTATGCCCGAGCATAAAAACCGAAGACCAAACCCATAAAGACCGAGACCGAACATGTAAAGACCAAACTGAAATCGACTATCAAAACTGGAAGACCGAATTAAATTCGGTCAGACCGGTCTTCTTATTTGGACGGCCGAATAACCCAAATGTACTGAATTAGCACAACGCTTTGGATGTTTACGGCGCAATTCTGCTTGAATACACCTACAACATACACATGTTGTCTGGACTTTGAATTTTTGTTTGCATATACTTGTTACACATACCCACTGTTTGAATTCTGTTTGTACTGTAGTGTACATCAATTTGAGTTGAAATTCGGGCTGGACGGACCGAACAACATTTGTAAAGACCGTAGACTGAATAGCGGGGAACCGAGAAGGCCGCAACAATTTCGCTCTTCAATTGGAAGACCGAATTCTTGTAAGACCAAAATGACCCGATTGAATGCCCGGGCTTAGCTGTGGCAATAATCTTTGTCAAACTTACATGTAGACCCCGGACATGGGAGTAGTAAGAAAATGGCATTCCTGAATTTAGTATGCAGTGAAATTAAATTTAAACTAGTACTCCCTCCGTCCCATAATGTAAGACGTTTTATGGGACAGAGGGAGTAATAGGGAATAAATAACTTGTTATTATAAAGGGATTTGACTAAATTCATTGGGTTCATTTGAATCCAGTGAGCATATGCTGCCTTTGCCCTGCCCTCAAACTATTTTTCCGTGGCCTTCATATGTATTTCGGACGTTGTATTCTTGGAAATTTTTGGATGAGGAGCCACAAATTCTTCTTAAAAAAGTAAGTTTAGTGACTTTTATAAACACATTTAGTGACTTATAGAAGAGTAATCTCTGCCCTTTTATAACGTCTCCGTTTCTATTTACTTCACATATTAGGTTCTCAAGTCAAACTCTATAAACGTTGATCAAGTTTATAGAAAAATATCAACATCCACAATACCATTACGATCATCATTGAATTTATTTTCGCACAATATATGTTTTTGAAGTTTGGCTTGAATCAAAGCTAAGCCAATATGGAGAAAAAAGAAGAAGGCGAGAGTAGCTGCCGAGTCGGAGCACGACGTGACGCGGTGCTCGCGAACTCAGTGGCGCACTGATAAAAAATCAGAGGGAGCGCACTTTACAGACCCCGTCCGTGATTTTGGCAGTAATGAGTGCGGTCGCGCTCGCGTTTGCGGCGGCATGACAGCGGCCCAGTCCACCGGGGGTAAAAGAAGAAGAGGAAAAGAGAACCGTGAAACCCATCGCCGTCGGCCCCCTCCTCCCCGGAGCGGAAATCCCGGGGCGGTGTCTCCGCCCCTGCAGCGTCTTACGGGCGAGGTTACCCTCCACCCCCGTCCGTCTCTTTTGTTTTGACCTCCGCCCACCCGCGGTAGCCCACCGCCGCAAGCATCTCCACCCCTCCCCTCCGCCGCGCTGGGCGAGGGCCGGCTCCACAGCCCCTTTCTATAAATCAATCCGCGGAATCCCCTCCACACCCACCTACCGTCCCTCCCTCCCCCGCCTCGCCCCCCGCACCCACTTTCCCCAAGTCCACTTCTTGCCCTCACCCTCCCCCTCCCTTCCGTCCGCCTTGCTTCCTTCCTGCGCAATCATCGCGGCCGGTCCCTTCTCCTCTCCTCTGCTCGCCGATCGAGCGCGCCATGGACGGCGACTACGTCTCCGGCCTGCTCATGGGCTCCGTGGGGCTCGACTTCGGCGTGCCGGGCCTCGACGCCGGCTTCTTCGAGACGCTCTGCGGCGGCGCGGGCGCCGCGGGCCTCGCCGCCATGTTCGGGGACCGGGCGGCGGGGATGCCCGGCTTCGGCGGCAACGGCGGCCAGTTCGGTGCCGTGGAGGGGGGCGGCGGCGGCGGCGAGCTCGGCGCCGCGTCCCGGGAGGGGTCCTCGGTCTCCGACCCGGCGTGGGCGTACGGCGCGAATGCCAGGAAGCGGAAGGCGCCGGCCGCGGGCGCCGGCAAGGGCAAGGAGGCCGCGTCCTGTTTCTCCAAGGTGACTTCTTGTTCCATGGAGTTCATTTAATTTTCGGTTGTTGAGGAAATTATGCCGTGCATTATCTTCCTGGCTGGTTCTACCCGAAGTTGACGCCGGAATTTGGTCTGCAGATGGGGGAGCCGACGGGGCCGGACTCGAAGAAGTGCAAAATTGAGGACGAGACCGTGAGGCCCAAGGTGGAGGAGGAGGCGGCCACGGCCACGGCCAGCGATGGGTCGGCCGGCGGGGAGCGAGGCCGCAAGCAGGCCAAGGGCAAGGGCTCCAAGTCCAAGCAGCCGGCGGCGGACGAGCCGCCCCGGGACTACGTCCACGTCCGGGCCAGGAGAGGCCAGGCAACCGACAGCCACAGCCTTGCTGAGAGGGTAAATACTCTAATTTTACTCTCGCCGTCTCTTTTACATGCCTGAATGAAAAGTTGTCAGTAGTACAAATTTTTTGCACGCTGTCCTCAATTGTGGGTTCATATGACAGGTTAGAAGAGAGAAGATCACCCTCAAGATGAAGATGCTCCAGGACCTGGTGCCAGGATGTAACAAGGTATCAAAATATTCCATCTAGACTGGGAACATAACATTTTTGTGTGCAAGTGTCACTTGTTACCATCTCTAGTTTGTCTAATTTGTAGAAATTCCCATTTCTAGGTGATTGGCAAAGCGCTCATGCTCGATGAGATCATAAACTATGTTCAATCGCTGCAGCAGCAAGTCGAGGTTAGACAAGACACACAATTTGTCGCGGTACCAAAATAATTTGTAGCTCTCGCCGAATTCTCTAATCCTTTCGCTGTTTTACTCTTTTCAGTTCTTGTCCATGAAGCTCTCGACCGTGAACCCGCAACTTGACTTTGACACCTTGTCGAACCTCCTACACAAAGATGTGAGCTCCAGTTTATCTCGCATCTTCTCGCGCTTTGGCTCTATGAAACAATCTGCCTCTAACATGCTGTTTCCTCTGTATATTCAGATGAACCAAGCACTCGGCCCTTCGGCGAGCACGGTCTTTCCATTGGAGAGTGCTGGCACGGTGTACCCATTGTGTGACCAAGCAGACCTTTACCAGTCCTTCAGCTCGGGTGCTATGGAGAACCAATGCTCCATGGGTCTGTTAGACATGGCTCTACCGCCCGCACCGCAGTACCCTTTTCAAAAACAGGTGACTGTTGATTGCCTGGAAAACTGCAATATACCTACTCAATTAAGATAGTTAATATGCATCTGATCCTGATACTCTTTGCCTCTTTTTTTCTCAGCAACAGGATTTCTGGGAGGCGAGTGCCCAAAATGGCCTGCATATGGACCACGAGCAAAGCCAGGAGAATGCGGGTTCGGCGCCGAATTTCGATGGTTCGTATAGTGAACAATGATGGATCGTTGCTTGCTGCACGCCTTGGTAATTCAGCTTGGACTAACAGGTTTGTGTGGTTCGGCTTACGCAGGTCAGTTACAAGCAGCAGATCATCCAGAGATTGAGTTCTAGACGATCACAGGATCACTGATAATCACCAAGGCCCATATTTTTGTACATAAGAAAAGTATGGCGAGTGAAGCTCCTAAGCTAACGGTCTTTTGACTTCCGGACTGAGAACTGATTTGATCATCCACATCCGATGCCGAATGGTACCAAGACGGCGGGGATCGGGGACACTAGAATGAATCCCAGCTGAACTACCATCCTCTCCTTGATTCTTCTCGTGTTGATGAGATTATGTGGTCTCAAAAATAGTAAATCATGTACTTAGATATGGTGAAAATATTTAGAATCACCATCATCTCCCCTAATGTGTAAGAACTCGGCAGATATTGGGACGATACTACTACCATGTACTTCTATTTTGCATTTGTCGTGGAAATGGCAATTATGAACATATATACTACGAATGCATATACTATATGTTCTGTACTGTTTTACAGCCCAATGATTGGGCCGCCAAATTACAGTTAAGTGGTGCTCGCTGAATGCTCATCAATCACAGCGAACAGTTACTTGTCAATCACGGTTTAGCGTGTTGTTCACTCATTTCGGTACTTACTGAATGCTCACCAATCACAGTGAACAGTGACTTATCACCAGCTATAAGTTCGTAATAGATGCTCTCTCCTTTCAACATCATAAGATGTTTAAACTTTTTGTTTTTCTGAATTGAAAGTATATAGACGCGTTTTAGCGTGTTTGTTCGCCCATTTCGGTCCGTATTAGTCTATATTGAAATACCTGAAACGTCTTAAAACAGTGAACGGAGGGAGGGTAGTATGCGACTTGCAGCTGTTGGAACCTTTTAATCATCATCATCATCATCAGAAACTCTCATTTCACCATCAACATCACCATTCACCAGCAGCTAGCATCCCTTCTTTTCTGAGATGAGATGGAACTCCACATCACATCTTCACCTGCGTAGGCAGAAATGGTGGTGCTAGTTACAGCCGGTGGTTGTTGCATGTGGGTGGTGCACGTAGGAGAAGAGGCGAGGGGCGTCGCTGTCTCCCAGCTTTGGTAGGTTACCCGTCCCTTTTATCCGCTCTCCGCTGGATCTCATTTCGTATCCGTCCATGACCATGTCATCCCTTCCGCCGCGCCACCTTGCGGTAGTAGTGTCCAGCTTTTGTTAAAATAATTAAAAACAAGTCTTCATAAAGTTTAGTTTCTACTCCCTCCGTCCCATAGCGTAAAAAATGCTCTTATATATTATGGAATGGAGGAAGTAGTTTCTACTCAAGCCCTGTTCGGAACAGAGGAACTTTTACCGTTTTCCGTCAGAAACAAACAAACCATTTACCATGAACCGACCGTGTTTCTCCTCTTACCGGAGCACGGCCGGAAACCCTCTCGACCTCTGCATCGGAAGATGCACACAGCAGAAAGAAATTTTTATTCAACTGAAATCCATTTCTCTAAACATGGTGGCTGTAATTTGCTTGAGCTTGCTCTAAGGTTACGTTACGCTACGCCGAAGTGTGCTGCTTACTCCTAGCGCGGCATCAGCATCAGGCTGAGGCCTTTTGCTGTCCCCCTCCCTACATATCTCCAGAGGAACCCTATACTATACCGATCCCCACGGTTAGGTTCCGCGTCGCGCTCGATCGGCTCCGATCCTACTTCCTTCGTCTCGAAATAAGTGTCTCAACTTTACAATAAAGTCAGTATAAAGTCCGGTGCTTCAGCATAACTTTGTACTAAAATTAATACCAAATCATAGTACTAAAATTGAGATACTTATTTTGAAACAGAGGAAGCACTAATTAATTTTCTCTCTTAGTCGCTTGGGGCTCGGGGCTAAATAATATCCCCGTGGAATCGCGGGACTGCCGCGGCATTGTCATTGTCGTCAGCGAGCGAGCAACAGGCTGTCCGGGAGAGTGATGGCTGCATACAGCTCAGGAATTGAAGATTGAAGGGCATGAGCTGAGTATGTGCACTGCACCGGAGACCCCAGGATGGACGCCCTTTCGTACAAGAATGGAATACCTTGTGAAGCTGGAGAGGGCCGCCCGCCACTGTATCTGTACGTATGGGCCACTGTATTCTATTGTACATGGACGGACAGATGCCCTACCCCCGCCTGCCGATACGCCAGTGCTACCACTGTGCTTGAATAGGCGCCGCTGCACTGAAAACTTTGCTTGCTTCAGAACATGGTCCCGGAAGATACGTCCGGAATACTCAATCGGTGATCGTGTTCCGTCTCCGGATATACTTTCATAATCTTCACTTACTTTTCTGCTTTAAACGAGTGTTACACATTGACAGGACAGGAGATATTTTCTTATCTCATACTATGAAGTACAGAGCAGGTGCTGATTGGAGGGGTCCAGAGGTGGAGGGGTGTTATCTATTCTCCTCCGCATCGACGACGGTGAATCTCGGCCGCGTGGCGCAGCGGAGTCTCGGTGTCCGAAGAGTGTGGACAGACCCGCATAGGAGGATGGCGCTGTCTGGCGTCATGGTGACGTCGACGACAGGCCTGACAAGGTTGACGTGTCAGTACCTGCTTTGAAGATGGGTCGGTGGAAGACGGCGACGGTATCGTATGAGAGTGCGTCGGACTGGTGTGTGCCGCAGACCCGGTAATGTGGCTTGGTTGGGGCCTCCGGTTTTAGATATTAGCATTTGATGCGAGGTCTGTTTGGTATTCGGCTCGGACTATCGGCATCCCTTTGTCAAGTGGATAGGAGTAGCAACAGATGTTGCCAACATGGTGACTTCAGACTTAGTGTTGGACTCCATCCCTTCCCACAAAATAAGATGTATTGATTTTTGTGCAAGTCAACCATTCAAATATTTGACCAAGATTATAGAATAAAATATCAACATATGCAATACCTAATAGAGAAAATATGAAACTACTTCTCATAATGGATCAAATGATATAAATTTTGTATTGTAGATACTAATATTTTTTTTAAAACATGGCCAAACATGAACTCATTTGACTTTTGAACAAAAATGAAGTACTAGTGTATCTTCTTATTTCATAGTACTAGCGTATCTTCCATGGATAATTTACTGAAAGTGGTTTCGTAAATTACCTCATAATATTTAACTAGTTTAAATTTTAAGAAACACATTAGCATCCAAAATGATTGGCCAAAAGTATTACTCCCTCCGATCCTTTTTACTCCGCATATTAGATTTTTGTTAAGTCAAACCATGCAAAGTCTGACTAAATTTATGTTAAAAAATATCAACACCTACAATACCAAATATATATACTATAAAACTATATTTCATAATAAATCTAACAATATTGATTTGACATTATGAATGTTGATACTTTTTTTCCATACGTTTGGTCAAAGTGAAAATAAACTTGTGTGCGGGCTAAAAAGGACCGGAGGGAGTACTTCTGTAACCCATGTCGACCTCGAAAAACGACATGAATTTTGACCCCGGAGCAAGCCACTGCTCAACTGTTCTCTATTAACTGAAACCAGCAAGCCATCCATCGGCAGTACAGTAGTAGAGTTTACTCCCATGCATGCGATACGAATCACCGAGACGTCACGACTCTTGGATCGCCGTCGCCCGCCGAACTTGCCGAGCCCAATATATATCCGCTGGCCTTGAATGTCCGGTGCTTGAGGGGCTACACAATGATGGCCAAATGGTACAACCGCCCCTCCTCCTCTTGCGCTCCTCCTCTCGTGTCACATGTTCACCCCGCTGACGGGCACTAAAAATTCATAATCCACAAGTCCCTCTCTTCCCCTCCCAGTGGCCACTGCTGCCCGTTCCATGGAGGGAAATCGCGCGACGTGCCCGACGGAGGAACACCGGTGCGCCTGTCATCCATGTCGTCGTCGTCGTCGTCGAGCCTTCGGATCGCGCTCGGTGCCGTTGCGGGTGGTGGGCGCAGGGAGGACGACGACGACGGCGGGGGGCGATCGGGTGGCAATGTCCTACTGTGTATGGAATGTGATGAGACCATGCATCCATGATACTGTCATGGTCCATTGCACCATGATGGGACTGTAGCTGCGGGAACTGATCAATGATCACCGTGCGCCCCGGATCTGAATGAAACCCTGGAAGCAAGGAGGGAAGGAACGGATTGAATGGCTGGCCCTTTGCTTCTACAGTTTTGCTAGAACTCATCTAGATGAGATTTAATTTGGTCTCATTCATATTTTATAGCCATTGGATGTGATGCTATAAGATGCGTGTGTGCTGACATGGGTTGTATCCATTCTTGTTTTTTAGGTGAATAAGACCAAATTACGTCTCATCTAGATGAGTTCTAGGTACTCCCTTGCTTCTATCCGATCGCTCAATCAGGGAAGGCCCTATATTTCTCAATTCAAACGGTTATGATGGCATGAAGAGTGGATGCATGATATGATAGGGTTGATGGCTCAGATGTTGCCCCGAAATGTGAGTGATCCAGCCGGAAAAGGGGAGCGAAATTGTAGGCCGCTTTTGGAACAAGGGAATTTCTAAGCATATAGGCCTCGGTTGACACGCAACGAAAATGCTACTGCATAAGTACATACTAGGCCACAAGAACAAGGAATTCGCATGCAAAAACATACTAGGAATAATAATGGATATAAAGAGAAGAAAACAATATATAACTTTGAGCACGTGTCTCGCGATTGGCTCTTTATTGTTTGGTGGTGTGTCAAGCCTTTTTCTGTATCGACGCGCGCACGATGTTCGTGCCGCACTTCTTGTTTTTAGTATGGAGCACTGTATTAGACGGTTGGATAATAATATCATTATTTCAAAAGTGTTTCTTTCCCTCCAAATTCTTGAACAGTTGTCTACAACATACTGTAGTTATTTCAAAGGAATCTCTCTCTCTTTTCTTCAGAGGAAGCAGTAGCTTTCTTTCGTTGAACAGTGGACACAGAGTCTGCCGTCAGAGGGCTTACAAGGAAACCATGCAAGCTTAATCAGCACAGCAGTGAACTAGAGAATCAGGACATGAGTGTGAGCTCATACCATAGTATTTCTTTGTGCCGAGCGTCGGTAGAGAATTTGCTCCCGTACCAAAATTTCTGAATTTTTCCCCGGAGAGCAATCGCATCAGGTCACGGTCCATGTGTAGCCATCAACGGGGAAGGCGTCGAAGAGGATAAAAGGAGAGTGATGATTACGAATGCAATGATTCGGATGCGGCTTCACCGGGCCGTCGCCGTCGCGGCGATCCCGGACATTCCTACCAACGAGAGGGGGCAAAAAGATCAACCCCATGACTTCCAGGACGCTGCCGTTATCCAGAGGCGGGCGATCAGGTCCACGAGCGAGCGCCGATCGGCCAGTGGTGGAAGCCATGGCTGCCAGTGCAGCGCCAGCGATTGACTGCTCCATGTCGTGTGATCCGCCGGGGCGGCCGGGGCGCTTCATCTTATCTTGCCCATGTGAATCTGTCGAGCAGCCGGGGTCGAATTTCTCGCGCAAATCGCTGTCGTCCGGCAATGGCGATGGCTTTTACTTGGATCAACTGAATGAGTATATCGTGGATATGCGGCGGGTGATGATGGTGTGGTTCCGGCTTCCGGCCTGTGGCTGAGGAGTTTGGATCACTTGTTTTCTGGTCCCGTTTTGGTCTGTGTTGCTGAGGGTAATGTCAGGGCCAAAGTTCAGACAGACGAGAGCCGTGTGACAACCAAAACTGACGAGTGCCAATGCACCATATTCCAGACCAGTGCTTTATTCATAAATCTGTCATCGATTCAAACATTAGTACAGACATAATCAGAACTCATATGATACTCTGGTTGCAAGGTAACTGATCTGAGACTTCTTTCAGGCAAGAAGAAATACCGACAGCAGATTCTCTGAAACTTCTTCACATTAGCTAAATGTCAGTCGCCTGACTTTCAAATTTGGGGTTACTCTATTTTGAGAGTTCGCCCGAGTGAGCCGGAGAGCCACCCATTATCTATCTTAGGGTTTAGGATGCCCGAGCGAGCCGGAGAGCCACCTTATTATCTATCTTAGGGTTTAGGATGCCCGAGTGAGCCGGAGAGCCACCCCATTATCTATCTTAGGGTTTAGGATGCCCGAGCGAGCCGGAGAGCCACCCTATTATCTATCTTAGGGTTTAGGACGGGGGCGGTGGCAGGTCTCCACCGGAGAAAAAAACCGGTCACGGGCTCAGCTAGAGGCGGCCTGGGGAAGAAGCTGGAGGAAGAAGGGCTGCCCACCGTTCAATCTGCAACCAACGGCCAAAAACGATTGCCTGACCCAAATTTGAAAATCAGGCAACTGACGTGTAGCCATTCTCAAACTTCTTTCCGGTAAGAAGAAATAGCAACAGCACCACAAAACGTTCCAGGAACAATAACAGCAATTGCATCAACCAAAACACACAGGTCTCTACTCAAATTTCAAGTGCATACATCAAGACGTTTGCGTAATTCAACACGTGCAACCGACAAAACCAGATAGTACATTTCACCATTGCTCACACCAAAAAGGCAGTTCATACATGAAATCTAGCAAAATGGCAGTATTTTTCTTCTCAAACAGGGATGTAACGTCTACTACAAAGGTAGCAACCAAGACTAGTTGACTAGATAATGCTTTACTCGTCCTCCTGGCTGCGGAGCCTGGCAAGCTTGTTGGTGACCACAACATCCAGCTGCGCAGCACGCTCAACGATCGCCTTGCGCTTCTGTGTGGACACATTGTGTGCGATCTCGGCACAGTAGGTCCTGTTTGCAGAAAGATGATAGTCATTAGCAAACGCTGCATGATCGAGCAATGAACAATGATAGGTGATAACTGCAGATCTCCTGATAACAAACCAAGATTGGTGAGTAGTTTTGAAATGCATACCTGTTGTGCATCATAAGCAGCTCCAGCTCAGAGACATTGTGGACAACGAACTTCTTGAACTTGTTGGGCAGGTAGTGCCTGGTCTTCTTGTCTGAACCGTACCCAATGTTGGGCATCAAGGTGCATCCCTTGAACTTCCGCCTGACGCGGGAGTCGATACCCTTTGGCCTACGCCAGCTTTGCTATAAATAAGAGCAGAACAGGTGAATTAGTTAACACATTAGATAACTTGAAACTATCAATAATAAAACAGAAAAACGTATGTGTTGTTAATACAGTCGATATACTGAATCCTTTATGGCGACTATTTATTACATAAGCATACAAACATTGTGAAGGAATGACCGAATAACACCCGCAGATAGATAGCATATGGTGCAGAGACTAGTTTCAGCTAAATGAGTCGTCCAAATTCGAGGATATCGGACTTTGTTTTCCAGAAACATTGCAGGAGTGCTGTGCACGCCAGGATAAAATCCAAGACACTTGAAGAAACTGATGTACCAACAAGCTTTCATGGTATATTAATTTACATCATGCAAAATGCAACAGTTATGCATAACCAGACCAGGCTCACAAGGCTACACCCAACATTTAGAACAAAGTTGCATAGTCCTTCCGCTGCAGCAGCAGCACGTCTCCCAAGTCTAACACCCAAGATTTTGTCATGCTGCACGTTACCGGTCACATGTGCCTGGCATCGCGGGGTGGTATGTCTAGGCTCAACCAGTGTGCAGTGGGATCTCAAAACATTTTGAATTTTTCTTAGTGGATTCCATAAAACAAGGGGGGTTTTCCACAATGAGCTCTCAAGAACAAACACAACATCTTAGAAGGAAATTTCTAGCACTACAGAGCACCATACGACTCAGTGGTGTCTACAGAAAAGATAGACCGTGAATGAATGACCACGATGCAATACTACAGTTCATCTTACAACAAAACCACCCCCTACCATGTTCACAAAACATCAACCACAAGTCCCAATTTTATAGCCACGATTACGCAGACGACGCCAGCTAATTAACGGGACATCTAAACCAGATCCACGCATCGAGAGCTAGCAGAGGAGGTCGGGCAGCCGCCCGAACCCCACATGAACTAAGCCAAGGGTAATCCATCTAGAAAAATGGCGCGGTTCTGGAAGAGAAGCCGAGCGAGCGACGGCGAGAGCGAGCGGTCGGGGTCTCACCTTGAGGCCGATGTAGCGGTCGCTGTGCGCCCTCTTGAAGTGCTTCACCCTCTTCTTCACGATCGCCTTCTTCAGCAGAGGCACCGCCATCTGCACAGCGCACAGAGGAAACTCGAGGTGAGAAGATCCGGAACCGAGAGCGTGCTCATCTGCGCGGAAGTGAGTTAGCGGTACCTTGGGAGAACTGCGGCGGAGCGGGCGGGCGGGCGGGCGGCGGCGGCGGCGGCGTAGGGGGGGAGGGAGAAGCCGTTCGGGCGGGGGTGTGAGGGGGTCTTATCTCACGGCGGGCGAGGAGAAACCCTAGGTGGTGGGATCGGCGCGATGGGCCGCCGCGTTCTCGGCCCAATGACCCGCTTAGACTCTCGGATAAAGCCCGTCTGCCGCTTGCTGCGAGACAGAAGGTGTCTCTCGTCCCTGAAGAAACGGTTCTCTTGGGCCCAGCCCGTTTCGTTCGCTCGTTCGTTCGTTCATTCGCTCGGTGAGCATAGTTTCTTCATGTGAATTTCTTCTCTGTCTCAATTTTTTTTTCTGATTTTCTTCTCCTAGCTACTTGCTTTTGATCTTGTAAAAAAACTAATTTATTTTGAATGTCTAAAAAAAGCTACTTTCTTTCGATTTCTCAAAGACAATGAATCATTGAACAGGAAAGATGAAAAAAGCACATAAAATGATTATAGTGTACTTTCAGAGTGTGTTGAAAGAATTTTCGTCAGCTACGTGCAACTCTTTGTAGTTGCATAGAAACTTCAGTGTTTTTAGGTGAAATGATGGCAATTACACAAAAATGGAGAAAAAGAGAACATAACATTGATGATAGTATACGTTGTCACTGAAAGAATTTTCATCAGCTATTTGACAAAAAAAAAGTTCACCCTATGCTTTGAGAAAAATGCTCATAGGTGAAAAATGCTCATCGGCTATTTTTTGAGGAATTATACCTGCAATGCTTGAAGTTGCACAAAAACTTAACAAGAAGGAAAGTACTCACTCTACAATTCCTATTACAATTTGGAAGATGGTTCTTTCTTCACTTTTTGAAGCTAGGACAACATAAGTGATGGAAACTGCTCATGTTTGATCATATGTTATTGCTTAGTGCAAGACATGTGAAGCCTGCATTTCAGGTTAACTGGATGTTTAGTTCAGAGCTGCAACATGATTGTTGTAAAAAAATTGATTTAAAATCAAATTGCAAGAAAAAAGTGAATAGACATCAATCTTGTAACATATTTATCCATAAATTCCTTGAAAAATAGTAGTTTAATTCGGTTGTACTTGTTTTGTCACAAGATGAAAGACAAAATTTTCTCGTGTTGCTTGTAAATCCAGCTGCAGAAATAAAAATAAAGAAATAAGCAAGTTGAAAAGTGAACTAACAAGCTACTTATCCAAAAAAAAAATGATAATTCATTTTGGAGAAAGCAAATGTAGAAGTACAACTAACACTTGAAGACGGAAATTGAATGAAAAAAACGACAGTACCAACATTTGAAAAAAAAAGGTCTCAATTCCACCGTAAGTTGACATGTACTTGGAGACGTAAATACCTTAATCATTTGCATTTCTCTGTTGCAGACTAATAAATGTTAGATTACCATTGCATGAACAGATCAACTGAACTATACGGGTGAAGTACTATTGACATGAGCAAGAAGAATAAAACATGTTTTTCCAACTTTGGTGCTTGCACATGTCTTATTTGAAAATATCGAATGTTGAAAAAAGGACAGTGAGGATAGCTTGCCATGAAAAGAATCTTGAAATTGTACACAACAACTGAAATTCTGGATAGATATTTGTTTGTATTGTTATCTGGATTTAATGCATCAAAACTCTTGTCAATAAAATTCGCCAGAATCAAGAACCAAAGAATATGCCCAGTGGAATGTTTTTGTATTGGACAAGGAAGATCAACCTATTTTTGCAAATAAGTAAGAGAATAGGTGATTCATAGTAAAACCCACAAAAAGGCAAAAATCAGTTCTATTGTAAAGGATGAGTTTCAGAAGCTCACCGAACTAGCTCTCTCTAGTTTGAAACCAACCATAGCCTCTGTGAAAACATCTTTCTATAGGGAATGGTTCAAACTTGATTTCATTACCCGTGAGTCCAATAAATTGTTGTGACCATTAAATTGTTGGGAATGCATAGCCATGAATATGAAAAGTGCATTGTTGAAGGAAAAAAAAGATCTTACTGCCAAGTTAGAATATATATAATGTAAGTGAGAATCATTAGGGCTCGCTTATCCATGATAACTTCTGAGGAACAATCCACCACACGTTTATGAATCCATCATAGAGAGTGTCAGCGTCCTTTGGTGCTCCCATCTATTTCCTAGTTGAAAAATTCGAGGGCTATAGAAAGAAAAGAATTGAATCTTTACAAGAGTGAAATGGAATAATTTGGAAACTGTGTAAATGCAGATAATGAGGGAATTAGATTGAAAGTACTGTCAAACAAAGAGAGTAACTAAACTCAAATTTGCCCATACAGGAAACCAAAATATTGTACAGGTCATTCCTGATTGATGTAAAGAAGAAAAAAATTGTGGAATTAGAGCCCTTTTTGTTACAAAAGAGTTGGCGATCTATAACACCTCAATTCGGGGTCAAACAAGATCGATGTTTGTCATTGTGGCAACTTCCTCCTCGTCGCAGGAGGAGATCGTGTGGCTCTCCATCAGTGCAACAACATGAGGACGTCAATGAGCTCGTGCACTGGGCTCCAAGGCACAATGCAGAGGTTCTCGGCGACGAAAGGACATGGATAGTCAACCCAAGGCAATGAGTGGGCAGTTGGTGGTGGCGCCGACGACGAGTGGGAAGGTGGTGGTGGCATTGGCGATGACGTGCATCAGCGGTGCTTGTAGATGTAGTGTGCTAGCTTGGCTACTACTGCCACAATGACCAGCGACCCTAAGACGATCAATATCACCTTACAGATCGACAGTGAACCCATCGCTAGTGGGAGGAAGCAAGAGCAAGGCCAGTCTTGAGATTTTGATGGCCCAAGCAGAACTAAATCCGAGACACCTTTTATATAAACATCGAAATGATAATCAATATACTTTACCTACAAACACTTATAGTGTATTCAAATCATATCAAATAACTACTCCCCCCTGTCCCATAATATAACGGTCTTATATTATGGGACGGAGGAAGTACTAGTTAAGTTAGAGTTAGGGAGGATTCCACGCCCTTCCCCCACCTTGTGCTATGGCAGGGGCTCTGGCCCCCTCCCCCTCGCGACACGGTTATATTTTCAATAATTGTTTATGTTGAAGTACGTGTATGCTAGATATGCTATGGCAGCCAAACCGCTGCACGAGGCGTGCAACACCCATATCTAGCAAGAGAGTGACTAACAAAGTTCGCCTCACATTTGATAACCTCTATTTTGTGTTCACGGCAAGAGCTCAGCAGATGCTTGATTTCATTTATATGTGTTGCTGTCACCTATCGGTTGATAACATCTTCCTTTAGCATGCTCGCAGATACGTCTCCAACGTATCTATATTTTTGATTGTTTCATGTTGTTATACTATCAATCTTGGATATTTTATATTCATTTACTAGTAACTTTATATCATTTTTTGGGACTAACCTATTGATATAGTGTCGGTGTCAAAACCGGCAGATCTCGGGTAGGGGGTCCCGAACTGTGCGTCTAAGGATTGATGGTAGCAGGAGACAGGGGACACGATGTTTTACCCAGGTTCGGGCCCTCTTGATGGAGGTAATACCCTACGTCCTGCTTGATTGACTTTGATGAGTATAGGGGTTACAAGAGTTGATCTACCACGAGATCGTAATGGCTAAAACCTAATTGTCTAGCCTGTATGATTATGATCGCCTCTACGGACTAAGCCCTCCGGTTTATATAGACACCGGAGGGGGCTAGGGTTATACAGAGCCGGTTTACAGAGAAAGGAATATTCACATCCGCACGCTAAGCTTGCCTTCCATGCCAAGGAGAGTCCCATCCGGACACGGGAGGAAGTCTTTTGTCTTGTATCTCCATGGCCCATTAGTCCGACCCATGTCACATAGCCCGGACACCCGAGGACCCTTAATCCAGGACTCCCTCGATAGCCCCTGAACCAGGCTTCAATGGCGATGTGTCCGGCGCGCAAATTGTCTTCGGCATTGCAAGGCGGGTTCCTCCTCCGAATACTTCAAACACAGAAAATGTGTCCAGCTCTGCAAGACAAGCACCAATATAGCCGCAAAGAGTATAATATTTCACAAGTCCCATCTACTGACAACTTTTTGTAGCGAGACGTTACGTCCCTGCCCAGTCATGATTTCGAACCGTTTTTTAGCTTCCCGCTCCACATTCCGAGGTGCCGTTCATTGGCACGTCTTATCGAAGCAGAGATCGTGTCCCCTTATCACGGGATTCTCATCAATACGGGCGTGGGTAATCCAACCATGCCATCCGCACGCCCCTTGGGGAATAGGTGAGTTTTAAGGCAAGTGGGGAGGCGCTTGATATTCGCTGCCTTTATAAGACGATAAAGATCCACTCTTTCACCCACGCCTTCTTCCTCTCTGCCCATCCGTTCTCGAGCTCCAGCGCCCAAGCTTCCATCCTTTCTGCCTCCAAAAAGCACCCCGACCATGTCCGGATCTGGAACGCAGGGCAAGTGGATGGCCTCCTCCGTCACGGAGGGGAACATCACGGAGCTCC
Source organism: Triticum urartu (assembly GCF_003073215.2). Taxonomy (NCBI): domain Eukaryota; kingdom Viridiplantae; phylum Streptophyta; class Magnoliopsida; order Poales; family Poaceae; genus Triticum; species Triticum urartu. The sequence goes on along the minus strand of NC_053026.1, from coordinate 468,244,969 downwards.
GGGAAGCGGGGTACTTGGCCTAGGGAATCGCCCACCGGCTTCCGGCCAAGGGGCAGATCGTCTCCACTCCGGAGCCCAACGAGAGGGTGGTATTCATCCCCCACTTCATCCGCGGGTTAGGATTTCCCCTCCACCCCTTCGCCCGCGGACTCATGTTCTACTACGGGCTAGATTTCCACGATCTAGCCCCGAATTATTTCCTCAACATCTCGGCATTCATTATCGTGTGCGAGGCCTTCCTCCGCATCCCACCCCACTTTGGATTATGTCTGAAGATATTCAATGTGAAGCCGAAAGTGGTGGATGGTCAACATGCGGAGTGTAGAGGTGCCATGGTGAACAAACTATCCAATGTCATATGGCCCACCGGCACCTTCGTGGAAACCGTCAAGGGGTGGCAGAAGCAGTGGTTCTATGTCACTGAGCCCCGCGACACCACCTGGGCCGCGACTCCCGAATTCAAGTCCGAGCCCCCAATGCGGCTTACCTCCTGGCTAAAAAAGGGCCTGGACTGGTCGTCGTCAAACGAGATATCGGCGCTGCAGGCGCGCGTCAAGAGCATGGTGGACAAGAACATCAAGCTCGTCAATGTGATCCAGGTGATGCTTTTTCGCCGGATCCTTCCCTGCCAAAGTCGGACTTGCCATCTGTGGGAGTTCGATCTGGCCAAGCACCAGACCTTGCGACAGTTCTTCGGCTCCACGCATGAAGATATCTGGAAGGTGCTTTTCAAGGCCAATCAGACATGGCCGCAGACGTCCGAGGACCGCAGATATGACCTGACCCATCTAGCTAGTTCGGTAAGTTCTTCATACTTCAAGGTGTATCTCTTCATGTGCATCCAAGGAAGATGTCTAAGTTTCTCCATTTGTCTTTCCAGAGCTGGATAAAGAAGGCGGAGCAGATCCAGTGCCCGACTCCGTTGCCCGAAAACCCAGCTATCCCGCTCCTGACGAAGATGTTGGTTATGGCGCCCTACCAGGTGATACGTCTCCGTCGTATCTACTTTTCCAAACAATTTTTGGCCTTGTTTTGGACTCTAACTTGCATGATTTGAATGGAACTAACCAGGACTGACGTTGTTTTCAGTAGAATTGCCATGGTGTTATTTTTGTGCAGAAATAAAAGTTCTCAGAATGACCTGAAAATCAACAGAGATTATTTTTGGAATATATAAAAAATACTGGAAGAAGAATCCATGTCAGGGGCCCACACCCTGTCCACGAGGGTGGGGGGCGCGCCCCCTGCCTCGTGGCCCCCCTGATGCTCCACCGACGTCCATCTTGACTCCATATATTCACTTTCGGGGAGAAAAAAATCAGAGAGAAGAATTCATCGCGTTTTACGATACGGAGCCGCCGCCAAGCCCTAAACTCTCTCGGGAGGGCTGATCTAGAGTCCGTTCGGGGCTTCGGAGAGGGGAATCCGTCTCCATTGTCATCATCAACCTTCCTCCATCACCGATTTCATGATGCTCACCGCCATGCGTGAGTAATTCCATCGTAGGCATGCTGGACGGTGATGGGTTGGATGAGATTTATCATGTAATCGAGTTAGTTTTGTTAGGGTTTGATCCCTAGTATCCACTATGTTCTGAGATTGATGTTGCTATGACTTTGCTATGCTTAATGCTTGTCACTAGGGCCCGAGTGCCATGATTTCAGATCTGAACCTATTATGTTTTCATGAATATATGTGAGCTCTTGATCCTATCTTGCAAGTCTATAGTCACCTATTATGTGTTATGATCCGTTAAACCCGAAGTGACAATAATCGGGATACTTACCGGTGATGACCGTAGTTTGAGGAGTTCATATATTCACTATGTGTTAATGCTTTGGTCCAGTACTCTATTAAAAGGAGGCCTTAATATCCCTTAGTTTCCAATAGGACCCCGCTGCCACGGGAGGGTAGGACAAAAGATGTCATGCAAGTTCTTTCCCATAAGCACGTATGACTATATTTGGAATACATGCGTACATTACATTGATGAACTGGAGCTAGTTCTGTGTCACCCTATGTTATAACTGTTGCATGATTGGTCGCATCCGACATAATTATCCACCACTAATCCAATGCCTACGAGCTTTTCACATATTGTTCTTCGCTTATTTACTTTTCCGTTGCTACTGTTACAATCACTATAAAACCCAAACATATTACTTTTGCTACCGTTATCACTACTATCATATTACTTTGCTACTAAATACTTTGCTGCAGATATTAAGTTTCCAAGTGTGGTTGAATTGACAACTCAGCTGCTAATACTTGAGAATATTCTTTGGCTCCCCTTGTGTCGAATCAATAAATTTGGGTTGAATACTCTACCCTCGAAAACTGTTGCGATCCCCTATACTTGTGGGTTATCAAGACTATTTTATGTCGCCGTTGCCGGGGAGCATAGCTCTATTGTTTGAGTCACTTGAGATTTATATCTGCTTATCATTATGAAGAACTTGAAAGATCAAAGAACCAAAAAATTTCCCTCAACTACGAGGGGAGGTAAGGAACTGCCATCTAGCTCTGCACTTGATTCACCTTCTGTTTTGAGTAAACTTGTGACACCTACTGCTGCTATTCATTCTGATATGTCGCATGTTATTGATGATGCCACTTCTGCTTTGCATGATGCTTATGATGAAACTACTTCTATGCTTGATAATACTGTGCCACTAGGTGAATTTCTTGATGAACAACTGGCTAGGGCTAGAGAGAATGAAATTATTGAAACTGATAATATTGATGAAAGTGATGATGAAGATTCTCCCCCTAGATATGAATTGCCTGTTGTGTCTGAGGGTTATGTTATGTATGAAGAAACTTCTAGAGACTTTCTTGCTTGCAATGATAGATCTGATCTCAAGAAATTATTAGCTAAGCTTAAAGAAAAATCTTTGAATGCTAGAATGAAATATGACCCTGCTTTTGCTACTTCACCTATCTTTATTACTGATAAGGATTATGATTTCTCTGTCGATCCTGAGTTACTTACTTTAGTTGAATCCTATCCTTTGTATGGCTATGAATCTAAAACTGTTGTGGCACATCTTACTAAATTAAATGATATAGCCACCCTGTTTACTCATGACGAGAAAACTCGCTATTACTTTATCCTTAAAAATTTTCCATTCTCATTGAAGGGTGATGCTAAAACATGGTTTAATTCTCTTGATCCTGGTTGTGTGCATAGTCCCCAGGATATGATTTATTACTTCTCTGCTAAATATTTCCCCGCTCATAAGAAACAAGCTGCCTTAAGGGAAATATATAATTTTGTGCAAATTGAAGAAGAGAGTCTCCCACAAGCTTGGGGGAGGCTTCTCCGATTACTTAATGCTTTGCCTGATCATCTGCTACCTCTTGAGCACTGTGTTGGTTTTCCCTTGTAGAGGAAAGGGTGATGCAGTAAAGCAGCGTAAGTATTTCCCTCAGTTTTTGAGAACCAAGGTATCAATCTAGTAGGAGACCACGCGCGAGTCACCTCGTACCTACACAAACAAATAAGAACCTCGCAACCAACGCGATAAAGGGGTTGTCAATCCCTTCACGGCCACTTGCAAGAGTGAGATCTGATAGAGATGATAATAATAAGATAAATATTTTTGGCATTTTTATGATACAGATTGAAAGTAAAAGATAGCAAAATAAAGTAGATTGGAAACTTGTATGATGGAAAATAGACCCCGGGGCCATAGGTTTCACTAGTGGCTTCTCTCAAGATAGCATAAGTATTACGGTGGGTAAACAAATTACTGTCGAGCAATAGATAGAAAAGCAAATAATTATGAGAATATCTAGGCATGATCATGTATATAGGCATCACATCCGAGACAAGTAGACCGAAACGATTCTGCATCTACTACTATTACTCCAGACATCGACCGCCATCCAGCATGCATCTAGAGTATTAAGTTCATAAGAACAGAGTAACGCCTTAAGCAAGATGACATGATGTAGATGGATAAACTCATGCAATATGATATAAACCCCATCTTTTTTATCCTCGATGGCAACAATACAATACATGTCGTTTCCCTTTCTGTCACTGGGATCGAGCACCGCAAGATTGAACCCAAAGCTAAGCACTTCTCCCATTGCAGGAAAGATCAATCTAGTAGGCCAAACCAAACTGATAATTCGAAGAGACTTGCAAAGATACACCAATCATACATAAAAGAATTCAGAGAAGATTCAAATATTGTTCATAGATAATCTTGATCATAAACCCACAATTCATCGGATCTCGACAAAGACACCGCAAAAGAAGATTACATCGAATAGATCTCCAAGAGAATCGAGGAGAACTTTGTATTGAGATCCAAAGAGAGAGAAGAAGCCATCTAGCTACTAGCTATGGACCCGAAGGTCTGAAGTAAACTACTCACACATCATTGGAGAGGCCATGGAGTTGATGTAGAGGCCCTCCGTGATCAATGCCCTCTCCGGCGGAGCTCCGGAAAAGGCCCCAAGATGGGATCTCTTGGGTACAGAAGGTTGCAGCGGTGGAATTAGGTTTTTGTGGTGCTCCTGGATGTTTGGGGGGGGGGGTATATGGATATATATAGGAGGAAGAAGTACGTCGGTGGAGCAACGAGGGGCCCACGAGGGTGGAGGGCGCGCCCAGGGGGTGGATGCGCCCCCTGCCTCGTGGCCTCCTCGATTGATTCTTGACGTCCACTCCAAGTCTCCTGGATCACGTTTGTTCCAAAAATAATGCTCCTGAAGGTTTCATTCTGTTTGGACTCCGTTTGATATTCCTTTTCAGCGAAACTCTAAAATAGGCAAAAAAACAGCAATTTGGGCTGGACCTCCGGTTAATAGGTTAGTCCCAAAAATAATATAAAAGTGTAAAAATAAGCCCATTAACATCCAAAATAGATAATATAATAGCATGGAGCAATAAAAAATTATAGATACATTGGAGACGTATCATCATCCTCTTAAGAAAAATGAAATACTTGATATCTTTTATAATGGACGAACTGATGCTTCCAGAGACTACCGGGATAGTTGTGCTGGTTGTGTTTTCAGGGAAAGAATTGTTGATCGAGCTGAATTGCTATTGAATAATATGTTGACTAATGAAAATAATTGGACACTTCCTGAACCAACTCCTAAGCCAACTCCGAAGAAAAGGGATATTCTATTTCTCAGTCCTGAAGATATGCAAGAGGCAAAGAAATCTATGAAAGAAAAAGGTATTAAAGCTGAAAATGTTAAGAATTTACCACCTATTGAAGAAATACATGGTATTGATAACCCGACACAAGTAGTAAAGGTAAATTCTCTCTATAGATTTGATAAATGTGAAATTCTATTTACTAAGTTTGCTAGCCAGTGCTTGGATGAGTTTGATGACTTTATTGTTAAACAAGAAAACTTCAATGCTTATGTTGGTAGACAATTGAAATACAATGCTGATATGCTTGAACACTTGGGTGATTATATGTCTAGAGTTAAAGGTGAACTTAAACTTATTAGTAAACATGCTTCTATGGTTACCACTCAACCAGAACAAGTACTTAAAGCTCAGAATGATTTGCTCAATGAATTAAATAATAAGAAGAATGATAATGCTGTTAGAGTTATGACTAGAGGGGGTAAAATGACTCAGGAACCTTTGTATCCTGAGGGCCACCCTAAGAGAATTGAGCAAGATTCTCAGAGAACTAATATTTATGCACCTAGTCCTTCTAAGAGGAAGAAAAGGAAAAATGATAGGACTTTGCATGCTTCTAGTGAATCTGTTGTTGATACACCTGAGAATCCCAATGATATTTATATTTCTGATGCTGAAACACAGTCTGCTAACAAACATGAACCTAGTGATAATGTTAATGATGATGTTCATGTTGATGCTCAACCTAGCAATAATAATGAGGTAGAAATTGAACCTGCTGTTGATCTTGATAACCCACAATCAAAGAATCAACATTATGATAAGAGATACTTTGTTGCTAGGAAGCACGGTAAGGAAAGAAAACCATGGGTTCAGAAACCCATGCCTTTTCCTCCTAAACAATCCAAGAAAAAGGATGATGAGGATTTTGAGCGCTTTGTTGAAATGATTAGACCTATCTTTTTGCGTATGCGTTTGACTGATATGCTTAAAATGAACCCTTATGCTAAGTACATGAATGATATTGTTACAAATAAAAGAAAGATACCGGAAGCTGAAATGTCCACCATGCTTGCTAATTACACTTTTAAGGGTGGAATACCAAAGAAACTTGGAGATCCAGGAGTACCAACTATACCATGCTCCATTAAAAGAAACTATGTTAAAACTGCTTTATGTGATCTTGGAGCCGGTGTTAGTATTATGCCTCTCTCTCTTTATATCGTAGACTTGATTTGAATAAGTTGACACCTACTGAAATATCTTTGCAAATGGCTGATAAATCAACTGCTATACCTATCGGTATTTGTGAGGATGTGCCTGTTGTGGTTGCAAACGTTACTATTTTAACGGACTTTGTTATTCTTGATATTCCCGAGGACGATAGTATGTCTATTATTCTTGGAAGACCCTTTTTGAATACTGTAGGGGCTGTTATTGATTGCAACAAAGGCAATGTCACTTTTCATGTTAATGGTAATGAGGATACCGTACACTTTCTGAGGAAACAACCTCAAGTCCACAGTATCAATTCCATTGAAAAAAATTCAACGATTATTATCGGAGGTTTTGAATTTCCTCTTCCTACTGTCAAGAAGAAATATGATATTCTTATTGTTGGGGACATGCATATCCCCGTTGAGGTAACCTAATGTTATTCGAAAATTCTCCGGTTTCATGTTATTCGAAAAGAGTTTGTTAACAAGACTTGATCAACCTTGTTAGTGGATTCCTTTTGATGAGCATGAGATGGATGAATTTAGAAAGCACAACCTTCTGTACCCTCTTTTTACTTTCTGTTATTTATATTAAATAAAGCAAACGTAGTATTTTCTGTCTGTTTTCTGAATTATCAATGCAATAAAAAATACCCCGAAAATAAATTTCTCCAAATGCCCTGAAAATGAAATATGATTTTTTCTAGAATATTTAAGGATTTTAGGCACTGAGAACACAGTAGGGGGAGCAGCCACGTGCCCACGAGGGTGGAGGGCGCGCCCCCTGCCTCGTGGACCCCACGTGGGTCCCCTCCACTTATTCTTGCACCCATACACTTCGTCTTGCTCCAGAAAAAATCACTAGCCAGCTCAAACCCGAGTTCTTGCTCCTCTTGCTGCCATTTTTGATCTCCTTGATCAAAGCTCCATTCACAAAACTTATTTGGGGGATTGTTCTTCGGTATGTGACTCCTCCAATGGTCCAATTAGTTTTTGTTCTAGTGCTTTATTTATTGCAAATTTTTACTGCTTAGGTGACCCTGTTATTGAGCTTGCATGTCAAATTTATGTGGTCAAAAGTAGTTTTAATGCATGATATAGCCTCTAGGCACTTGTAGGAGTAGTTGCTATCAATCTTGTTGAGTTTGGTTCACTTTTATTTTAAGTTACTAAAAAATTCAGAAATTTTCAGAAAAAGATGAGATTTTTGAGGGGCTCATCGAGCCGAAGTTCGAAGGATAAGCAAAGTGAAGAGAACAAGAAGCCCAAGTATAATCTCCCTCGTACTGCGGAGGTTCGGCCATGTGAATGGCCTTGTGATGAGTTCTTGAGAGAAGCCGGGATTCATGAAGATTTTTATCATTTGCTGAGAATGCAGGCCTCACCGCCTTCCTCCATGACCAGCGTGAACAATATCTCTTACTCACCAATATCTTTGTGCAAAATTTTCATTTCCATGCTAGGAGATCACCACCTTCAGTGGAATTTTATTTATATGATGAGCATAAGGAGATGTCACTTTATGATTTTGTCGGGTCTGTTTGATACCATTTGAGGGCAGCATAGAGGAACCACATTGTAATGATGTGGAAAGATTTATTGATAAGATTGCTGTAGGGGAGACGAGGAAAGTTTCCGATGCAAGAATCACTAGCATACATTTTCCTGTTCTACGTTACTTCGCAATATTTGCTAGTAGATGCTCAATTGGTCATGGGAACTGTGGAAACCTTAGTGCTCCTGATATTGTTATTTTGTGCCATGCCTTGTTTCATGATACTACTTTCAGTTTAGGTGCTATTGTTGCTAAACGGTTAAATCTGAACCGTACTAAGGGCCCCGTCCTCGGAGGCATCTTTGCCTCGCGCCTTGCTGCACACTTTAGCATACCTATCAGGCATTATGAGAAAGAGGAAAAGCTGTTGCCTCCTATTGTTCTAGGTTATAAGAGTATGGTAGCACACGAGTTTATTGTTAAGGATAAGAATAAGACACTCAAATATAAATTGATATTTAACAAAAAATATTGTGAGTTTATTACCTTGCCAGTGCCCTCTTTGTTCAACATATTTTCAGGCATGTACCTTGTTCTGCCGGAGGCCATTCATGCCTACCGGAGCCAGATGTCAGCTGTAGAGCTGGAGCCACCATCTGATCCTCACCGTCAGTCTGTTTATCAGTGGAATCCGGAGGAGATCGCCAACCAGTGGCAGCCTGAGGATCCTCCTCAGTACACCGGAGAGAGCAGTTTTGATCCGTGGGCATAGACCAACTTAGGCCAAAAGCCTAAGCTTGGGGGAGTACGTATTTCTCACCGACATTACATTCATGTTCACACACTCATGCCAATTGTCGGTGCTCATACTTTTTCATTGTATCATCCATGCTAGTTTATTTTCTGTTTTTAGGCTTTCTTCTTGTGTGTTTGAAAAACCTTAAGAAAAACCAAAAAAATTAGTTGTAGCTTTTAGCTAGTTTACTTTCCATGCATGTAGTAGTAGTAATTAAAAAGAAAACCCAAAAAGATTTCTCGTTCTTCTTTTGCTTGTTGGGAGCTTTCCCGTGTAAATAGCTTTGTTTCTTTTCTTTTTCCTTGGGGGTCGAGAGGAGAAGACCATGATGAAATTGTTGAGTGGCTCTTATATGCATTATTGTTGATCTAACAACGAGCCCATATTACTTGTCTTCTCCCAAGTATTGAATGCTTGCAAATTCCAGCTTAGTCCAATGCACGTGCACTCTTATTATTATCCACACTATTCGGTTGTGCAAGTGAAAGGCAACAATGACGATATATGATGGACTGATTGAGATGAGAAAAGCTGGTATGAACTCGACCTATCTTGTTTTTGTAAATATGATTAGTCCATCGTTCCTGATTCAGCCTATTATGAATGAAACATGTTTGCAATGACAATTAAAGATTATAGTTTCTTATGCCATGCTTAATTTGCTAGGAGTTTATAATGGTTTACCTTGCGTGCCAACATGCTATTAAAATGGTTGTGATGTGGTATGATAGGGTGGTATCCTCCTTTGAACGATTTGAGTGGCTTGACTTGGCACATGTTCACGCATGTAGTTGAAACAAAAACAACATAGCCTCTATGATATTTATGTTCATGGTGAATTATATCCTACTCATGCTTGCATTCGGTGTTGATTAATTTTAATGCATGTTCCTGACTGTTGTCGCTCTCTAGCTGGTCGCTTCCCAGTCTCTTTCTAGCCTTCACTTGTACTAAGCGGGAATACTGCTTGTGCATCCAATTCCATAAACCCCAAAGTTATTCCATATGAGTCCACCATACCTTCCTATATACGGTATCTACCTGCCGTTCCAAGTAAATTTGTATGTGCCAAACTCTAAACCTTCAAATAAACATTCTGTTTTGTATGCTCGAATAGCTCATGTATCAACTAGGGCTGTCTATATCCTCCATGCTAGGCGGGTTATTCTCAAGAGGAGTGGACTCTGCTCCTCACTCACGAGAAAATGACTGGTCACCGGGATGCCCAGTCCCATGCTCAAATCAAATCAAAATAATTGCAAAAAAAAAACTCCCCCAAGATTGTTGTTAGTTGGAAGCACCCATTGTTTCGGGCAAGCCATGGATTGATGCTTGTTGGTGGTGGGGAGTATAAACTTTACCATTCTGCTTGGGAACCGCCTATAATGTGTGTAGCATGGAAGATATCGAGATCTCTCGGTTGTTATGTTGACAATGAAAGTATACCCGCTCAAAATATTATTCATCTCTATTTCAAAATCGAGCTCTGGCACCTCTACAAATCCCTGCTTCCCTCTGCGAAGGGCCTATCTATTTACTTTTATGTTGAGTCGTCATCCTCTTATTAAAAAGCACCAGTTGGAGAGCACCGTGATGACCCACAAGTATAGGGGATCTATCGTACTCCTTTTGATAAGTAAGAGTGTCGAACCCAACGAGGAGCAGAAGGAAATGATAAGCGGTTTTCAGCAAGGTATTCTCTGCAAGCACTGAAATCATAGGTAACAGATAGTTTTGTGATAAGATAATTTGTAATGAGCAATAAGTAACAAAAGTAAATAAAGTGCAGCAAGGTGGCCCAATCCTTTTTGTAGCAAAGGACAAGCCTAGACAAATTCTTATATAGAGAAAAGCGCTCCCGAGGACACATGGGGATTATCGTCAAGCTAGGTTTCATCACGATCATATGATTTGCGTTTGGTACTTTGATAATTTGGTATGTGGGTGGACCGGTGCTTGGGTGCCGTCCTTACTTGGACAAGCATCCCACTTATGATTAACCTCTATTGCAAGCATCCGCAACTACAACAAAAGTATTAAGGTAAACCTAACCATAGCATGAAACATGTGGATCCAAATCAGCCCCTTACGAAGCAACGCATAAACTAGGGTTTAAGCTTCTATCACTCTAGCAACCCATCATCTACTTATTACTTCCCAATGCCTTCCTCTAGGCCCAAATAATGGTGAAGTGTCATGTAGTCGACGTTCACATAAAACCACTAGAGGAGAGACAACATACATCTCATCAAAATATCGAACGAATACCAAATTCACATGACTACTAATAGCAAGACTTCTCCCATGTCCTCAGGAACAAACGTAACTACTCACAAAGCATATTCATGTTCATAATCAGAGGGGTATTAATGTGCATATAGGATCTGAACATATGATCTTCCACCAAATAAACCAACTAGCATCAACTACAAGGAGTAATCAACACTACTAGAAACCCACAGGTACCAATCCCGGACTTGGAGACAAGAATTGGATACAAGAGATGAACTAGGATTTGAGAGGAGATGGTGCTGGTGAAGATGTTGATGGAGATTGCCCTCTCCCGATGAGAGGATCGTTGGTGATGACGATGGCGATGATTTCCCCCTCCCGGAGGGAAGTTTCCCCGGCAGAACAGCTCCGCCAGAGCCCTAGATTGGTTCCGCCAAGGTTCCGCCTCGTGGCGGCGGAGTCTCGTCCCGAAAGCTGGCTTATGAGTTTTTCCTCATAGAAAGACTCCATATAGCAGAAGATGGGCATTGGAGGGCCACTAGGGGGCCCACGAGGCAGGGGGCGCGCCCAGGGGGGTAGGGCGCGCCCCCACCCTCGTGGGCAGGGTGTGGCCCCCCTCTGGAACTTCTTGCGCTCAATATTTTTTATATATTCTGAAAATGACTTCCGTGAAGTTTCAGGACTTTTGGAGCTGTGTAGGATAGGTCTCCAATATTTGCTCCTTTTCCAGCCCAGAATCCCAGCTGCCGGCATTCTCCCTCTTTATGTAAACCTTGTAAAATAAGAGAGAATAGGCATAAGTATTGTGACATAATGTGTAATAACAGCCCATAGTGCAATAAATATTGATATAAAAGCATGATGCAAAATGGACGTATCAAGTCCCCCAAGCTTAGATCTCCCTTGTCCTCAAGCGAAAGCCGAAATCGAAAAATATGTCCACATGTTTAGAGATAGAGGTGTCGATAAAAATAAAAATACGGACATGAGGGCATCATGATCATTCTTAGAACAACAACTTATATAATTCTTATCATATGATCTCTTATGCTAGAGTAACAATTCAATCACAATTTCAAGTATGAATCCTAAACTTCATTGAAAACTAACAAACTATAATCTCAGTCATTGGAGCAATTGCAATTTATCATAACATAGGAAAGAGTCAATATAAGAGCCTTTCAGCAAGTCCACATACTCAACTATCATATAGTCTTTCACAATTGCTAACACTCAAGCAATACTTATGGGTATAGAGTTTTAATCGGACACAGAGAAAGATAGGGGCTTATAGTTTTGCCTCCCAACGTTTTACCTCAAGGGTAATGTCAACAATAATAGTTCATGAAAACTCACATCCAATTAGCCATATATACCATGATCTTTCCAACATGTTGTGCTTGCCAAAAGATGAAATGTAAAAAGGAAAGGTGAAGATTACCATGACTCTTATGTAAGGTAGGAGATAAAAGTAAAAGATAGGCCCTTCGCAGAGGGAAGCAGAAGCTGTCATGCGCTTTTATGGTCAAATGCACAAAATCTTAATGCGAAAGAACGTCACTTTATATTGCCACTTGTGATATGGACCTTTATTATGTAGTCCGTTGCTTTTATTTCTTCCATATCACATGATCGTATAAAGCTTATTTTCTCCCACACTAATAATTCATACATATTTAGAGAGCAATTTTTATTGCTTGCACCAATGACAACTTACTTGGAGGATCTTACTCAATCCATAGGTAGGTATGGTGGACTCTCATGGCAAAACTGGTTTAAGGGTGTTTGGAAGCACAAGTAGTATCTCTACTTGGTGCAAAGAATTTGGCTAGCATGAGGGAGAAAGGCAAGCTCAATCATGTTGGATGATCCATGACAATATAATTTATTTCAGATGTAAGAAAACATAACCCATTACGTTGTCTTCCTTGTCCAACTTCAACTCTTTAGCATGTCATATTTTAATGAGTGCTCACAATCATAAAAGATGTCCAAGATAGTATATTTATATGTGAAGACCTCTGTTTCTTTATTACTTCCTATTAATTGCAACGATGACCAAAACTATGTTTGTCTACTCTCAACAACTTTTATTCATCATACTTTTTATATGTAAGCTCATTACTCTCCATAAGATCCATATGATTTCTCTTATTTCTTTTTATTCTTTCTCTTTTCTTTTATTCCCTCAAGATCATGGCAAAATAATCAAGCCCTTGACTCAACACTAATCTTTATTATATATAGCTCGTGGACTCAATTACATAGAAGGATCATAAAGCAAAACTCACAACTAGATCATACTAAAACTTTATTCTACTAGATCAAGATATTACCAAAAGGATTGAACTAAGAAAAACGGTAAAGATAGAAGTGATGGTGATACGATACCGAGGCACTCCCCCAAGCTTGGTAGTTGCCAAGGGGAGTGCCCATACCCATGTGATTATATCTCTTTTGTCGGTGAAGGAGTTGATGGTTTTGTTGATGGCGTAGGCTTGTCGTCCTGCTTCCAAGGCATAGGCTCACCATCATAGAAGGATGATCGAGTCTCCTGAAACCTCAAATCTGCAGCCGAACTCATCCTCTTGAATCTATATTCATACTCACAGTTTTGATTTTGCAGGTCATAGATCTGGGCTTGGAGGTGCTCGATTTTCTCATGAAGCTTGAAGATGGCCTCCCCAATGTCCTTGACGTCCAGCTTGTGGTTGTTGGTGAACTCCGTGATCATAATGTGATTGGAATCGAGTCCACGCTCCACCATCTCTGGACACTTGAAAACTTGTTGCTCCAATGCCTCGAGCCTTGCCTCTGTGCTTCCGGTCTTCCTTGATCCCTCAACATCGCGGATGTGCAACAACCCCTCACGCATCTCAATGGTTTGAGGGTGTTGCAGCACTTCCGCGAGGTAGGGGTTGATGACCTTCTTGAAGAACTGGTCCTTGGGGGCACTTGAAGACGACATGAAGACCTGGATCTGTTAGAAAAACAGCTCGAAACAAAGACAGGAGATTTTTTGCGTGATACGGTGGTCAAAACCTTTGGGAGGTTATATAATGAATTTTTGCCGACCAAAATACGTGACGTGTAAGAAAACGGAGTCCGGAGAGCACACGAGGTGCCCACGAGGTAGGGGGCGCGCCCAGGGGGCTAGGGCGCGCCCTCCACCTGAAGGAAATATGCCCTAGAGGCAATAATAAAGTTATTATTTATTTCCTTATAATCATGATAAATGTTTATTATTCATGCTAGAATTGTATTAACCGGAAACATAATACATGTGTGAATACATAGACAAACAAAGTGTCACTAGTATGCCTCTACTTGACTAGCTTGTTAATCAAAGATGGTTATGTTTCCTAACCATGAACAATGAGTTGTTATTTGATTAACCGAGGTCACATCATTAGTTGAATGATCTGATTGACATGACCCATTCCATTAGCTTAGCACCCGATCGTTTAGTATGTTGCTATTGCTTTCTTCATGACTTATACATGTTCCTATGACTATGAGATTATGCAACTCCCGTTTGCCGAGGAACACTTTGGGTGCTACCAAACTCACAACGTAACTGGGTGATTATAAAGGAGCATTACAGGTGTCTCCAAAGGTTAGATGTTGGGTTGGCGTATTTTGAGATTAGGTTTTGTCACTCCGATTGTCGGAGAGGTATCTCTGGGCCCTCTCGGTAATGCACATCACATAAGCCTTGCAAGCATTGCAACTAATGAGTTAGTTGCGGGATGATGTATTACAGAACGAGTAAAGAGACTTGCCGCTAACGAGATTGAACTAGGTATTGGATACCGACGATCGAATCTCGGGCAAGTAACATACCGATGACAAAGGGAACAATGTATGTTGTTATGCGGTCTGACTGATAAAGATCTTCGTAGAATATGTAGGAGCCAATATGGGCATCCAGGTCCCGCTATTGGTTATTGACCGGAGACGTGTCTCGGTCATGTCTACATTGTTCTCGAACCCGTAGGGTCCGCACGCTTAAGGTTACGATGACAGTTATATTATGAGTTTATGCATTTTGATATACTGAAGGTTGTTCGGAGTCCCGAGATGAGATCACGGACATGACGAGGAACTCCGGAATGGTCCAGAGATAAAGTTTGATATATGTGATAATAGTGTTTGGTCACCGGAAGGGTTCCGGAAATCACCGGAAGGGGTTCCGGATGTTTCCCGAAATGTTTGGGTACGAGAACACTTTATTTGGGCCAAAGGGGAAAGCCCACAAGGTTTTTGGAAAGCGCAAAAGGAAGTTTTGTGGAGTCCAGGGGCCAGACGCCAGGGTCCCTGGCGTCTGGGTCCAGACGCCGGGATCCCTGGCGTCTGGCCCTGGAGTCCGAGAAGGACTCTTGCCTATCGGGTGAAACCGACTTTGTGAAGGCTTTAACTCCAAGTTTCGACCCCAGGGCTCAAGATATAAATAGAGGGGCAGGGCTAGCACCAAAGATAGACCAAGAAACACAAGTTGATCCACGTGATCTATTCCTTAGCCGTGTGCAGTGCCCCCAGCCACCATAGTCCTCGATAATACTGTAGCGGAGTTTAGGCGAAGCCCTGCTGCTGTAGTACATCAAGATCGTCACCACGCCGTCGTGCTGACGGTACTCTTCCCCGACACTTTGCTGGATCGGAGTCCGGGGATCGTCATCGAGCTGAACGTGTGCTCGAACTCGGAGGTGCCGTAGTTTCGGTGCTTGATCGGTTGGATCGTGAAGACGTACGACTACTTCCTCTACGTTGTGTCAACGCTTCCGCAGTCGGTCTGCGTGGGTACGTAGACAATACTCTTCCCTCTCGTTGCTATGCATCACATGATCTTGCGTGTGCGTAGGAATTTTTTTGAAATTACTATGAAACCCAACACCACCCTCGTGGAGCCCTCGTGTCCTTCCCGGACTGCTTCTTATTTTTCTATTTTTCTAAATATTCCAAAATGGAAGAAAATTGACATTAGAACTGTTTTGGAGTCGGTTTACTTACCGTACCACATACCTATTCCTTTTCGGGGTCTGAAACGTTCCGGAATGTGTCCCTTATGTATTCCTCCGGGGTTACGGTTTCAATAACATTGGTTTCAACATTTATAGGATTACCTGAGATATAATGTTTAATTCTTTGACCGTTCACCACCTTCAGATTTCTGCCTTTGAAGTTGTTGATTTTTATGGCACCAGAATGATAGACCACCTCGATAACGTAAGGACCCTCCCATTTAGAGAGAAGTTTTCCTGCAAAAAATCTTAAACGAGAGTTGTATAGCAATACATAATCACCTACATTAAATTCACGCTTTTGTATTCTTTTGTCATGCCATCTTTTAACCTTTTCTTTAAATAATTTGGCATTCTCATAGGCTTGGGTTCTCCATTCATCAAGTGAGCTAATGTCAAATAACCTCTTCTCACCGGCAAGTTTGAAATCATAATTGAGCTCTTTAATAGCCCAATAAGCCTTATGTTCTAGTTCGAGAGGTAAGTGACATGCTTTTCCATAAACCATTTTATATGGAGACATACCCATAGGATTTTTATATGCAGTTCTATAGGCCCATAATGCATCATCAAGTTTCTTGGACCAATTCTTTCTAGATCTATTAACAGTCTTTTACAAAATTAATTTGTGTTCTCTATTTCTCAATTCTACTTGACCACTAGACTGTGGGTGATAAGGAGATGCCATTATATTATTAACATCATATTTAGCAAGCATTTTATGGAAAGCACCATGAATAAAATGTGAACCCCCATCAGTCATTAAATATCTAGGGACTCCAAACCTTGGAAAAATAACTTCTTTAAGTGAAAGCACAAGTGCTCCCTGGGTGATTTTGATAATTAATGACAACATATCTCTTGTTGGACTAATACTTTTACCTAGTATGTTTCAGACAAGTTCAACAAATTAAGTGACGTGGACTAAAGGATGCGGAACCCCTTCAAGATGCTAAGGACAAAGTATTAGCTCAAGCTTCAAGATCAAGACTCTACATTTTCTATTTTAGTGATCCAAGATCACACTGAGTCTATAGGAAAAGCCAATACTATCAAGAGGGGATGAGGTGTTGCTTGATGAGGTTCTTGCTTCATAGTGCTTAGTGATATGCTCCAAAACCCTCAACTACCTTCCCACATCCACATATGACCTAAACCAAAAGTCAAACTCAGCCCCACCGATTCTTTCTATCCGGCGCCACCGAGTTCAGATGTCATAGCCACTGCCACAAACCCTAGGCAAATCGGTTTCACCGATAGGGATCTCGGTCTCACCGAGATGGGATTGTAATCTCTCTGTGTATGTCCATTACCCAAATCGGTCCCACCGAGATTGAGCAATCGGTACTACCGAGATTACAATGCAAACTTTCTGGTTAGCTTATTACCAAAATCGGTCCCACCGAGTTTGTGTAATCGGTCTCACCAAGTTTGCCTGACCAACTCTCTGGTTAGCTTATTACCAAAATCGGTCCCACCGAGTTTGTGTAGTCGGTCTCACCGAGATTACGTTATGCCCTAACCCTAACCATATCGGTCCTACTGAGTTGCATCTCAGTCCCATCGAAAATCCTAACGGTCACTAGGTTTGCTAAATCGGTCCGACCGAGTTTCTCAATTCGGTCTCACCGAGATTGGTAAATTGTGTGTAACGGTTAGTTTTTGTGTGGAGGCTATATATACCCCCCACCCACTCTTCATTCGTGGAGAGAGCCATCAGAACATACCTACACTTCCAGTACACATTTTCTGAGAGAGAACCACCTACTCATGTGTTGAGGCCAAGATATTCCATTCCCACCATATGAATCTTGATCTCTAGCCTTCCCCAAGTTGCTTTCCACTCAAATCTCCTTTCCACCAAATCCATATCCTGTGAGAGAGAGTTGAGTGTTGGGGAGACTATCATTTGAAGCACAAGAGCAAGGAGTTCATCATCAACACACCATTTGTTACTTCTTGGAGAGTGGTGTCTCCTAGATTGGCTAGGTGTCACTTGGGAGCCTCCGACAATATTGTGGAGTTGAACCAAGGAGTTTGTAAGGGCAAGGAGATCGCCTACTTCGTGAAGATCTACCGCTAGTGAGGCAAGTCCTTCGTGGGCGATGGCCATGATGGGATAGACAAGGTTGCTTCTTCATGGACCCTTCGTGGGTGGAGTCCTCCGTGGACTCGCGCAACCGTTACCCTTCATGGGTTGAAGTCTCCATCAACGTGGATGTACGATAGCACCACCTATCGGAACCACGACAAAAACATCCGTGTCTCCAATTGCGTTTGAATTCTCCAAACCCTTCCCTTTAAATTCTTGCAAGTTGCATGCTTTACTTTCCGCTGCTCATATACTCTTTGCATGCTTGCTTGATATGTATTGTGTTTGTTAAACTTGTGCCAAAACTCCACTTCAACTTAAAGAAATAAAAAAACTGCAACTTTTGGTACTTAGTGTCTAATCACCCCCCTCTAGACACCTCTTCTCGATCCTTTCATTAAGCATCTAATAGAGGTGTTATGATCAACACTACTAGTTGGAATAGCTTCTACCCACTTAGTAACGTAATCAACAACAACTAAAATATGTGTATATCCATTAGAGGCAGGAAAAGGTCCCATATAATCAAATCCCCAAACATCAAATGGTTCAATAACAAGCGAGTAATTCATAGGCATTTCTTGACGTATACTAATATTACCAATTCCTTGACATTCATCACAAGATAAGATAAACTTACGGGCATCCTTGAAGAGAGTAGGCCAATAAAAACCGGATTGCAATACCTTATGTGCAGTTCTATCTCCAGCGTGGTGTCCTCCATAAGCTTCGGAGTGACATGATAACCCACAAGTATAGGGGATCGCAACAGTTTTCGAGGGTAGAGTATTCAACCCAAATTTATTGATTCGACACAAGGGGAGCCAAAGAATATTCTCAAGTATTAGCAGCTGAGTTGTCAATTCAACCACACATGGAAACTTAATATCTGCAGCAAAGTATTTAGTAGCAAAG
Source organism: Triticum urartu (assembly GCF_003073215.2). NCBI lineage: Eukaryota > Viridiplantae > Streptophyta > Magnoliopsida > Poales > Poaceae > Triticum > Triticum urartu. Next base: position 468,226,082 of record NC_053026.1, on the reverse strand, counting down.
TAATATGATAGTAGTGGTAACGATAGCAAAAGGTAATGATAACAAAAATAATGTTTTTGGTATTTTGTAGTGATGATAGCAATAGCAACGGAATAGTAAATAAGCGAAGAACAATATATGGAAAGCTCGTAGGCAATGGATCGATGATAGAGAATTATGCCGGATGCGGTTCATCATGTAATAGTCATAACCTAGGGTGACACAGAACTAGCTCCAATTCATCAATGTAATGTAGGCATGTATTCCGAATATAGTCATACGTGCTTATGGAAAAGAACTTGCATGACATCTTTTGTCCTACCCTCCCGTGGCAGCGGGGTCCTAGCGGAAACTAAGGGATATTAACTCCTCAAACTACGGTCATCACCGGTAAGTATCCCGATTATTGTCACTTCGGGGTTAACGGATCATAACACATACTAGGTGACTATAGACTTGCAAGATAGGATCAAGAACTCTCATATATTGATGAAAACATAATAGGTTCAGATCTGAAATCATGGCACTCGGGCCCTAGTGACAAGCATTAAGCATAGCAAAGTCATAGCAACATCAATCTCAGAACATAGTGGATACTAGGGATCAAACCCTAACAAAACTAACTCGATTACATGATAAATCTCATCCAACCCATCACCGTCCAGCAAGCCTACGATGGAATTACTCACGCACGGTGGTGAGCATCATGAAATTGGTGATGGAGGAAGGTTGATGATGATGATGGCGACGGATTCCCCTCTCCGGAGCCCCGAACGGACTCCAGATCAGCCTTCCTGAGAGGTTTTAGGGCTTGGCGGCGGCTCCGTATCGTAAAACACGATGAATCCTTCTCCTTGATTTTTTCTCCCCGGAACCAAATATATAGAGTTGGAGTTGAGGTCGGAGGAGCTCCAGGGGGGCCACGAGGTAGGGGGGCGCGCCCTAGGGGGGCAGGCGCGCCCCCACCCTCGTGGCTAGGGTGTGGGCCCCCTGGTCTTCATCTTTTGTAGGGATTTTTTATTATTTCCGAAAAGTTGTTCCGTGAAGTTTCAGGTCATTCCGAGAACTTTTGTTTCTGCACATAAATAACACCATGGTAATTCTGCTGAAAACAGCGTCAGTTCGGGTTAGTTCCTTTCAAATCATGCAAGTTAGAGTCCAAAACAAGGGCAAAAGTGTTTGGAAAAGTAGATACGACGGAGACGTATCATGACACTTGCGTAGGATCTGTTCCTGTTCATGCTCAGGTACATAATGTCTAATAACACCATCTACTCCTTCTTTATAAAGATGTGGGTGATCCCAAAAGTAATGTCTTAAATCATAGAAAACCTTTTTCTTTTGCTGGTATGTGAAACTAGGTGGTATAAATTTAGCAACAATATAATTAGCATAATCAGCATACCATGGAGCAGTACGAGAAGCATTTATGACATTTAATTGTTCATCAGGAAAGCTATCATCAATAGGTAGTGGGTCATCAAGAACATTCTCTAGCCTAGACAAGTTGTCTGCAATGGGGTTCTCAGCTCCCTTTCTATCAATAATATGCAAATCAAATTCTTGTAGCAAGAGAACCCATCTAATGAGTCTAGGTTTAGCATCTTTCTTTTCCATAAGATATTTAATAGCAGCATGATCTGTGTGAATAGTTACTTTAGAGTCAACAATATAAGGTCTGAACTTATCACAAGCAAATACAACTGCTAAGAATTCCTTTTCAGTAGTAGCATAATTTCTCTGAGCATTGTCTAGAGTTTTACTAGCATATTGAATAACATTTAATTTCTTATCAACTCTTTGCCCTAGAACAACACCTACATCATAATCACTAGCATCACACATAATTTGAAAGGGTAAATTCCAATCAGGTGGCTGAACAATAGGTGCAGAGATCAATGCTTTCTTAAGTATTTCAAATGCTTCTACGCAATCATCATAAAAAATAAATGGTATATCTTTTTGTAATAAATTAGTCAGAGGTCGAGAAATTTTTGAGAAGTCCTTAATGAACCTCCTATAAAAACCAGCGTGACCAAGGAAACTTCTTATACCTTTGATGTCCTTGGGACATGGCATCTTTTCAATAGCATCAACCTTAGCTTTATCAACTTCAATACCTCTTTCAGAAACTTTATGCCCCAAGACAATACCTTCATTAACCATAAAGTGGCACTTCTCCCAATTCAAGACAATGTTAGTTTCTTCACATCTCCGCAAAACTCGATCAAGGTTGCTTAAGCAATCATCAAAAGAGGATCCATAGACGGAGAAATCGTCCATGAAAACCTCACAAATCTTTTCACAAAAGTCAGAGAATATAGCCATCATGCATCTTTGGAAGGTAGCAGGTGCATTACATAAACCAAAAGGCATACGTCTATAAGCAAAAGTACCGAATGGGCAAGTAAAAGTGGTCTTAGATTGATCATCAGCTGACACAGGTATTTGAGAGAAACCAGAATAACCATCTAGAAAGCAAAAATGTGTATGTTTGGATAATATTTCTAGCATTTGATCAATAAAAGGTAAGGGGTAATGATCCTTTTTAGTAGCCTTATTTAATTTGCGGAAATCAATTACCATCCTATAACCTGTAACAATTCTTTGCGGAATCAATTCATCTTTATCATTAGGAACGACAGTAATACCTCCCTTTTTAGGGACACAATGGACAAGACTTACCCACTGACTATCAGCAACAGGATAAATTATACCTGCCTCAAGGAGCTTTAGTATTTCCTTTCTTACCACTTCTTTCATCTTAGGATTCAGCCATCGTTGGTGATCACGAACTGGTTTGGCATCTTTCTCCAAATTTATTTTGTGTTGACATAGTGTGGGACTAATGCCTTTAAGATCATCGAGAGTATATCCAATAGCATCACGGTGCTTCTTCAGAGTTTTCAATAATCTCTCTTCTTCATGCTCTGAAAGGTTAGCACTAATAATAACAGGATATATCTTTTTCCCATCAAGATAAGCATATTTAAGAGTATCAGGTAACGGTTTGAGCTCAAACACGGGATCACCCTTGGGTGGAGGAGGATCCCCTAGGATTTCAACAGGCAAATTGTGTTTTAGGATGGGTTCCTATTTAAAGAATACTTCATCTATTTCCCTTCTTTCATTCATAAACATATCATTTTCATGGTCTAGCAAATACTGTTCTAAAGGATCACTAGGAGGCACGGCAATAGAAGCAAGACCAATAATTTCATCTTTACTAGGCAATTCCTCTTCACGGTGTTGTCTATGAAATTTATAGAAATTAAATTCATGAGACATATCACCTAAACCAATAGTAACGACATCCTTGTTGCAGTCTATCCTAGCATTAACAGTGTTTTAGAAGGGTCTACCAAATATAATGGGACAAAAGCTATCTTGTGGGGAACCAAGAACAAGAAAATCAGCAGGATATTTAGTTTTCCCACACAAGACTTCAACATCTCTAACAATTCCCATTGGTGAAATAGTATCTCTATTGGCAAGTTTAATGGTGACATCAATTTCTTCTAACTCAGCAGGTGCAATATCATGCATAACTTCTTTGTATAGGTCAATAGGTATTGCACTAGCACTAGCACCCATATCACATAAGCCATGATAACAATGATCTCCTATTTTAACAGAAATAACATGCATGCCTACCACAAGTCTAGGTTTATCTTTAGCACAAGGTTTAGCAATTCTAGCAGTTTCATCACAGAAATAGATAACATGCCCATCAATATTATCAGACAAGAGATCTTTAACCATAGCAATATTAGGTTCAACTTTAACTTGCTCAGGAGGTGTATAAGTTCTAATATTGCTTTTACGAACCACAGTTGAAGCTTTAGCACGATCTTTTATCCTAACAGGAAAAGGTGGTTTCTCAACATAAGCAGTAGGAACAATAGGATCATTATAAGTGACAGTCTTTTCTTCAACTTTAATAGGTGCAGCTACTTTTACTTCTATAGGAGGATGATATTTAAACCACTTCTCCCTAGGCAGATCAACATGAGTAGCAAAAGATTCACAGAAAGAAGCTACTATTTCAGAGTCAAGTCCATATTTAGTGCTAAATTTACGGAAAACATCGGTATCCATAAAAGATTTAACACAATCAAACTTAGGTGTCATACCTGGCTCCTTACCTTCGTCGAGGTCCCAATCTTCAGAGTTGCATTTAGTTCTTTCCAATAAATCCCATTTGAATTCAATAGTCTTCATCATAAAAGATCCAACACAAGAAGTATCAAGCATGGTGTGATTGTTATCAGAAAGCCGAGCATATAAATTTTGAATAATTATTTCTCTTGGAAGCTCATGATTGGGGCATGCATATAACATTGATTTAAGCCTCCCCCAAGCTTGAGCGATGCTTTCTCCTTCGCAAGGCCAAAAATTATATATATAATTGCGATCATGATGAACAAGATGCATAGGATAAAACTTCTGATGAAATTCCAATTTCAATCATTTGTAGTTCCACGATCCCATATCATCACATAGCCTATACCATGTCAATGCATCTCCCTTCAAATATAAAGGGAAGACCTTCTTCTTAATAACATCATCGGGCACACCTGCAAGCTTAAATAATCCACAAACTTTATCCACATATATTAGGTGCTCATCACGATGCATTGTTCCGTCTCCTGCAAAAGGATTAGCTAGCAGTTTTTCTATCATACCCGAAGGAATCTCAAAGTAGACATTTTCATTTTCAGTAGGTTCAATAGGTTGAGGAGCAACTCTTTGCTCTACTGGTCGGGGTGAAGATACCCCGAACAAGCCCCTCAGAGGATTACTTTCCATAGTAACAAGTGAAAGTAAATTTCAGCACACTATATAAATATTTCCTTACCAAATTCCACCTACCAAAGGCGCTTCACTCCCTGGCAACGGCGCCAGAAAAGAGTCTTGATGACCCACAAGTATATGGGATCTATCGTAGTCCTTTCGATAAGTAAGAGTGTCGAACCCAACGAGGAGCAGAAGGAAATGATAAGTGGTTTTCAGCAAGGTATTCTCTGCAAGCACTGAAATTATAGGTAACAGATAGTTTTGTGATAAGATAATTTGTAACGAGCAACAAGTAACAAAAGTAAATAAAGTGCAGCAAGGTGGCCCAATACTTTTTGTAGCAAAGGACAAGCCTAGACAAATTCTTATATAGAGAAAAGCGCTCCCGAGGACACATGGGGATTATCGTCAAGCTAGGTTTCATCACGATCATATGATTCGCGTTCGCTACTTTGATAATTTGGTATGTGGGTGGACCGGTGCTTGGGTGCTGTCCTTACTTGGACAAGCATCCCACTTATGATTAACCTCTATTGCAAGCATCCGCAACTACAACAAAAGTATTAAGGTAAACCTAACCATAGCATGAAACATGTGGATCCAAATCAGCCCCTTACGAAGCAACGCATAAACTAGGGTTTAAGCTTCTGTCACTCTAGCAACCCATCATCTACTTATTACTTCCCAATGCCTTCCTCTAGGCCCAAATAATGGTGAAGTGTCATGTAGTCGACGTTCACATAACACCACTAGAGGAGAGACAACATACATCTCATCAAAATATCGAACGAATACCAAATTCACATGACTACTAATAGCAAGATGAGGGAGTCCTGGATTAGGGGGGTCTCTGGACAGCCGGACTGTATTCTTTGGCCAGACTATTGGACTATGAAGGTACAAGATTGAAGACTTCGTCCCGTGTCCAGATGGGACTCTACTTGGCGTGGAAGGCAAGCTAGGCAATACGGATATGTATATCTCCACCTTTGTAACTGACCTTGTGTAACCCTAGCCCCCTCCGATGTCTATATAAACCGGAGGGTTTTAGTCCGTAGGACAACATACAATCATACCATAGGCTAGCTTCTAGGGTTTAGCCTCTTTGATCTCGTGGTAGATCAACTCTTGTAATACTCATATCATCAAGAACAATCAAGCAGGACGTAGGGTATTACCTCCATCAAGAGGGCCCGAACCTAGGTAAACGTCGTGTCCCGTGCCTCCTGTTACCATCCGCCTTAGACGCATAGTTCGGGACCCCCTACCCGAGATCCGCCAGTTTTGACACCGACATTGGTGCTTTCATTGAGAGTTCCACTGTGTCGTCACCGCAAGGCTTGATGGCTCCTTCGATCATTGCTAGCAATGCGGTCCAGGGTGAGGCTTTCCTCCCCGGACAGATCTTCGTATTCGGCGGCTTCACTCCGCGGGCCAATTCACTTGGCCATCTGGAGCAGATCGAAAGCTATGCCCCTGGCCATCAGGTCAGATTTGGAAACTTGCACTACACAGCCGACATCCGCGGAGACTTGATCTTCGACGGATTCGAGCCCATGTCGGACACGCCGCACAGTCGCGATGAGCATGACGTAACTCTGCCGCCGGACGATGTCCGGGAGATCGCATCCGCAACCACTCCGGCCTTCAATCCGGAGCAAGTCGCGCCATCCGAGAGCGGAGGGATGGACCCCGCCATGGAGGCCGCACTCTCAGTGGCGATAGAGCCGGATACTGACTTCACCCCTTACGAGATCCGTGTCGCTGAACCACTGGATTCATCTCCGGCCATGGACTCCGAGCCGCTCACATCCGTGCCCATTGAGTCCGACTGGGCGCCGATCATGGAGTTCACCTCCGCGGATATCTTTCAGCACTCACCTTTCAGAGAGGTGCTAAATTCATTAAGATCTCTCTCCCTGTTAGGAGAACCTTGGCCGAACTATGTCCGGCTAGAATGGGATGCGGATGACGAAGAGATTCGCTGCCCACCCACCACCCACTTAGTAGCCACTGTCGACGACTTAACCGACATGCTCGACTTTGACTCCGAAGACTTCGACGGTATGGACGACGAAGCCGGAGACGAACAGGAACCGCCGGCCTCAGGGCGCTGGACCGCCACCTCATCATATGATATATACATGGTGGACACACCCAAAGAAGGCAATGGCGACGAGACAACGGAGGATGACCCCGCCAAGCAACCCAAGCACCGACGACAGCGGCGCCGCTCTAAGTCCCGCCGTAGCAAGAGTAGTGATACCGGCACAGGAGATAATAACACTCCGGATAGCGCCGAAGACAACAACAATCCCCTCCAGCACGGTGTAGAGCTAGAGGACGAACAAGCTAGCCCTCCAGAGCAGACAGCGGATGGAGAACCGGAGGAGGACAATTACATGCCTCCCTCCGAAGACGAGGCGAGCCTCGGCGACGATGAGTTTATTGTGCGTGAGGACCCCGTCGAGCAAGAGCGCTTCAAGCGTCGGCTTATGGCCACGGCAAATAGCCTTAAGAAAAAACAGCAACAACTTCAAACTGATCAAGACCTGCTAGCAGACAGGTGGACCGAAGTCCTTGCGGCCGAGGAGCATGAACTCGAGCGCCCGTCCAAGAGTTACCCAAAACGCAGGTTGCCACCTCACCTCGAGGAGGAAGCATTGAAACCTCATTCACCAGTGTATGATGCGGCTGACCGGCCACTACGCGGCCGAGCCAGAGAGGTGTTTCAGCCTAAAGTTCAGCCTGCACCCCGTCGCCACTCAGTCAAAAATACTAAGGCCCGAGGCAACACAGAGGACCTGCGAGACATATTGGACAGCAAGACAAAAATCGCAAGGTCAATATATGGGACACAGGCATGTGCGCCCACATGGGACGATGATCGTCACGCTGGATACACCAAGAGTAAATCCGACCGGGCCGAATACAGCAGAGAAGACTCATACGAACTACGTCAGGATATAGCCGGGCACAGAGATGCTGCACACCCCCTATGCTTCACTGATGAAGTTATGAATCATGAATTCCCGGAGGGTTTCAAACCCGTAAATATCGAATCATATGATGGCACAACAGATCCTGTCGTATGGATTGAGGATTTCCTCCTTCACATCCACATGGCTCGTGGTGATGATCTACATGCCATCAAGTACCTCCCACTAAAACTCAAAGGACCAGCTCGGCATTGGCTGAATAGCTTGCCAGCAGATTCCGTCGGCAGTTGGGAGGATCTGGAAGACGCATTTCTTGACAACTTCTAGGGCACTTATGTGCGGCCACCGGATGCTGACGACTTGAGCCACATAACCCAGTAGCCAGGGGAATCGGCCAGACAATTCTGGACACGGTTCCTTACTAAGAAAAATCAAATTATAGACTGTCCGGATGCAGAGCCCCTAGCAGCATTCAAGCACAACATCCACGACGAATGGCTCGCCCGCCACCTCGGCCAGGAGAAGCTGAAATCTATGGCAGCCCTCACAACACTTATGACCCGCTTTTGCATGGGCGAGGACAGCTGGCTGGCTCGCAGCAACAACACATCAAAGAATCCGGATACCTCGGATACCAAAGATGTTAACGGTAGGCAGCGTCGTAATAGACCAAAGCGCCGCAATAACGGCGATAACAACGAAGATACGGCAATCAATGCCGGATTCAGAGGCTCTAGATCTGGTCAATGGAAAAAGCCATTCAAAAGAAATACTCCGGCTCCGTCCAGTCTAGATCGCATACTGGATCGCTCCTGTCAAATCCACGACACCCCCGACAAGCCAGCCAATCACACCAACAGAGAATGCTGGGTGTTCAAGCAGGCCGGCAAGTTAAATGCCGAAAACAAGGACAAGGGGCTGCATAGCGATGACGAGGAGGAGCCCCAGCCACCGAACACAGGAGGACAGAAGGGGTTTCCCCCACAAGTGAAGACCGTGAACATGATATACGCAACCTACATCCCCAAGATGGAGCGGAAGCGTGCACTAAGGGACGTCTATGCGATGGAGCCCATTGCCCCAAAGTTCAACCCATGGTCTGCTTGCCCAATCACCTTCGATCGCAGGGATCACCCCACTAGCATCCGTCATGGCAGATCCGCCGCACTGGTCCTAGACCCCATCATTGACGGATTTCACCTCACTCGAGTCCTTATGGACGGCGGCAGCAGCCTGAACCTGCTTTATCAGGATACAGTGCGAAAAATGGGCATCGATCCCTCGAGGATCAAACCCAGCAAAACCACCTTCAAAGGCGTCATCCCGGGTGTAGAGGCCCATTGCACAGGCTCAATCACACTGGAAGTGGTCTTCGGATCACCGGATAACTTCCGAAGCGAAGAGTTAATCTTTGACATCGTCCCTTTTCGCAGTGGCTATCATGCACTGCTCGGACGGACAACATTTGCAAAATTCAATGCAGTGCCGCATTACGCATACCTCAATCTCAAGATGCCAGGACCTCGCGGGGTCATAACAGTAAATGGAAACACAAAACCCTCGCTCCGTACGGAAGAGCACACTGCGGCCCTTGCAGCAGAGGCACAAAGCATCCTGTTCAGGCATACCACTCATTCGGCGTCATGGCCACCGGACACCTTCAAACGAGTCCAGAACAAGCTGCAACAGGATCGCCTGGCACGATCAGAGCTCGCCTAGCAATCCGGCCCCCGTCCCAGTGCTAGTGAAGCGATGAAATCTGTGTCGCGCGTACATAACTACACATTAAAAATACCATGGACATGGGCGGGGGCACGATCAGGACACGCCCCGCATTGTGGCTTAACCACACTAGGGGCTGTATACCTTCGACGTTACTTTTCTCCTTTAGGGCCTAACTCTTTGGAAGCCCTTCCCGGCAGTACGATTGCCGCACACATTCCAGAAGCAACAACCAAGGCAGCAAGAAGCTAAGATGAACACGGGAACCGCCAGGTGGTCTCTAGTAATACTTGATATACCCATTTTTCACTATATATGCGTAGCTTGCCCTGGGATAGGACATTTCAAATTGTCCTACTTTATGCTTATTGCACTACTTGTACCAGTACGCTTCGATGTATTATTCAAATAGCAATGCATATCATTAATCTGTCGTTGCATTATTTAAGTCTTTCTCTTTCTCTTATATGTCCATTTACGACAATCCGCACCCGCACGTGCGGGTACGGTCAGTTCGCCAGGGGTCCTCGTTTACCCCATAATACGGTGCAAGAAGTCCGAACACTTTCGACAGTGCGGCACCCCGAACTTATATCATTATATGCATCAGCTCTGAATCATGTCTTTGGTCAAATGTTGGGTTGCCCGGCTCCCACGCTTTGGTACCTTACGTTCCGCTATATCGGCTAAGGTAGCGGTGGGAGAACTACTGTGATTGTGTCCCGGTTCTTTCGGACGAGCACCTCAGCAGAGAAAGCCAAAAACTGACTGTCATGATAAGGCGAGAGACTGGTCACTGTTCGAGAGGTCTCAAGTCCTTAAAGACTTTTTCCGCTTCGGGCGAGGAGTCGGCCTTGTCCGGCTTAGGCGTGTATAGTGCCCCAAATTCGACCCTCCGAATACCAGGGGCTTCGCCAAAAATTTAAAATCATAGACTTCTATGGCTAAGTGAGAGTGATAAAGCATTATAGTCCGATTGCCTGGTCCGTTGCGCTGAACACCTCCCTTGAAGGACCCAAAATTGGAGTAAAGAGTGTTCAGATTTATCCCGAACACCCCAGTACTAGTTACATGGGGGTAGAAGACGACGACTGGCAAACTCTCAGGTTTTATAAATGGCCACAGAAGGTAATATTTTAAATTAAGAAAGCGTCGCATGGCGCAAACGAATTCGTTTAATATTACAGGATCACATGGGCATGTTCATTCAAAAATTACATCCTTGGCACACTCATCCGCCACTAAGCGGGAACCCTTCAAGACACTTTCATAATAATTCTCGAGGCAGGGATGCTCCTTGCCCTCCGGTGGTCCCTCCTTCACCAGCTTTACGGCGTCCAGCTTCGCCCAGTGCACCTTCGCCCGGGCAAAAGCCCTGCGTGCACCCTCAATGCAGACGGACCGCTCGATGACTTCAAGCCGTGGGCAGGCTTCCGCAAGCCGCCTCACCAGACCGAAGTAGCTGCCGGACAGGGGCTCGCCAGGCCACATCTGGACTATGAGGCCCTCATGGCCTGTTCGGCCGCCTTGTGAAGCTCGACCAACTACTTCAGTTGGTCGCTCAAGGGCACGGGGTGTTCGGTCCCAGTATATTGAGACCAGAACAACTTCTCCGTTGAGCTTCCCTCCTCAGCCCGGTAAAACTCCGCGGCATCCAGCACACTGCAGGGAAGATCTGCAAACGCTCCTGGAGAGCTCCGAACTCGGGTAAGAAAAAGGAAAGTCTCCTTCACATGCTTGCTTTGCATATTGAATGCCTTACCCGCTGCTATCTTCTTCGCCGTGTCAATCTCCTGGAGGGCCTTGTGGGCTTCGGCCTTGGCGCTCCGGACGCTTTCAAGCGCCTGCGCGTGCTCGGACTCTCGCATCTTGGAGTCAAGCTCCAAGAACTCGTGCTTTTTGGCGAGAGCCTCGAGCTCTTGCTGCACCTCGCCCACTCGGGCCTCTTGTTTCTCCCGTTCAATGCGTTCTTTGGTCGCTTTGTCTTCGGCCTCGGACAATGCCTTCCTCAGGGTCTCCACCTCGGTCGTGGCCCCTGACAAATTCATGATGATCCTATTACTTTACACCCGAACTTCTTTTTAACTATATAGACATGGGTATATCTTACCTTTGCTCTCTTCGAGCTGCCTCTTGGTAAGGCCGAGCTCCTCCTCGGACCGCTTCAGGGCCTGTTTCAGCGCAGAGACCTCCGCAGTACGTGCGGCAGCGGCCCGCAGTGAAGCCTGCACATACACATAGACATACTCTAATTAGACTCCTGAGTTATCATTTGATCCTCTATTCGGCTTTTCTTCGCGAACGCCGAACAGAGCATCAGGGGTTACTATCTATGCAGTAATATTTTCTTATATTTTGATTGCTTACCTCAAAGCCTATTAGGAGGCTGGCGCAAGCTTCGGTCAGTCCGTTTTTGGCAGACTGAACCTTCTCGACCACTGCACTCATAATAGTGTGGTGCTCTTCATCGATGGAAGCGTTGTGAAGCACTTCCAACAAGTTGTCCGGTGCCTATCGTTGGACAGAGGACACCGACACGGATGGTTGGCCCCCCTTAATGGCGGACCGCCTGCCGGGGTCCGGAACCATCAAAGGTTCCGGCGCAGAGTCCGGCTGGGGTTCGAACTCGAAGCCCGTAGGAGCCTCGCTCCCTTGGTACCCTGGTTCCGGGAGGTCGCCGTGAGGCGCCCCCAGGATCAGCTCCCCTTGGCTTGGTGCCTTTTGAGGCAACACCTCGGCGTTGTCCGCAGGGCGAGGGGTGGAAGCGGTCGGAGGAGAACCGCTGTTCATATCCGATGAGCCCAAAGAGCCGCTCGACGAATGTACGTCGAGATGAGCTCGGGGCGGACTGCATAATCATGTTCGGCATGAGGGCAGGCAGTACAATAAAACATACCATGAAGTACTATGGTGTCCGGACACTATGATTTCACCAGGGGCTTGACCCTAGGTAGCCACTCGTCGCCGCATTCGGCGGCCATCGTCGCGTAGTCTGGAGGGAGGGCCCTTCCCTTCTTGGACCCTTCGGCCTCCCCGGATGGGTCGGCCTTCCTTTTCTTGTCTCCCCCGGCTGGGGGGGGGGAGAACTTTTCTCCTCCTCCTCATTTCCATGGGAGGAGTGCGCGTCAGAGTCATCGTCCGATGACTTCGATACAACCTTGCACCGAAGACCCTTTCGGGTCCCCGCGGTCTTCTTCTTGGTCTTCTTTTCCGGCACCTCGTAGGGTGCCAGAGTCAGCATCTTCATCAGAAGAGGGTCTGCAGGATCTTCGGGTAGCGGGGCTAGGCTATCAAGCTGCTCCGCCGTCTCTATCCAGTCCTGTTAATGACATGGAAGTTCAGATCCTGCACACAACTAAACCGGGGCAAATAAATACCCTGGGAGATATGAAAACCTACCGGATTGGCGCGGCGCTTTGCGCTGAGTCCGCGGTCCTCGGTGAGGGAGGGAGGCATCTCGGCGCTCTTGAATAACACCCCCCTCCAGATGTCCTCGTGCATCGTGTCATAGAGCTCTCGCAGCGTCTGGTGCTTGGCCGAGTCGAACTTCCACAAATTGAATGCCCGTCTTTGGCATGGAAGGATCCGGTGGAAGAGCATAACCTGGACCACATTGACAAGCTTGATTTTTCTGCTCGTCATGTTCTAGATGCAGGTCTGGAGTCCGGTCAGCTCTACCGAGGAACCCCAGGACAGGCCCTTCTTTTTCCAGGAGGTGAGCCGCGTGGGGATTCCGGATCGAAATTTGGGGGCCGCCACCTAGTTGGAGTCGCGCGGCTCGGTGATGTAGAACCACCCCGATTGCCACCCCTTTATGGTATCCACATAGGTGCCCTCGAGCCATGTGACATTAGGCATCTTGCCCACCATGGCGCCTCCGCACTCTGCTTGCTGGCCTCCCACCACCTTTGGTTTGACATTGAAGGTTTTTAGCCATAGGCCAAAGTGGGGCCTGATGCGGAGGAAGGCCTCGCGCACGACGATAAACGCCGAGATGTTGAGGATGAAATTGGGGGCCAGATCATGAAAATCCAGCCCGTAGTAGAACATGAGCCCGCGGACAAACGGGTGGAGAGGGAATCCCAGTCCGCGGATGAAATGGGTAAGAAAAACTACCCTCTCATGGGGTTCGGGCGTTGGGACGATCTGCCCTGCATTCGGCAGCCGGTGCGCGATATCCGGAGCCAGGTATCCGGCTTCCCGTAACTCCTTGATGTTCTCCTCCGTGACGGAGGAGACCATCCAATTGCCTCCTGCTCCAGGCATGCTTGGAGTGGTTCAAGAAGAAGAACGCGAGCTTGGGCGCTAGAGCTCGAGTGTGCGGGAATGGGTAACTGAGGGAGTCCTGGATTAGGGGGTCTCCGGACAGCCGGACTGTTGGACTATGAAGATACAAGATTGAAGACTTCGTCCCGTGTCCGGATAGGACTCTACTTGGCGTGGAAGGCAAGCTAGGCAGTATGGATATGGATATCTCCTCCTTTGTAACCGACCTTGTGTAACCCTAACCCTCTCCGGTGTCTATATAAACCGGAGGGTTTTAGTCCGTAGGACAACATACAATCATACCATAGGCTAGCTTCTAGGGTTTAGCCTCTCCGATCTCATGGTAGATCAACTCTTGTAAATACTCATATCATCAAGAATAAATCAAGCAGGACGTAGGGTTTTACCTCCATCAAGAGGGCCCGAACCTGGGTAAAACATCGTGTCCCCTGCCTCCTGTTACCATCCGCCTTAGACGCACAGTTCGGGACCCCCTACCCGAGATCCGCCGGTTTTGACACTGACATTGGTGCTTTCATTGAGAGTTCCTCTGTGTCGCCATCATCAGGCTTGATGGATCCTTCGATCATCGTTAGCGATGCAGTCCAGGGTGAGACTTTTCTCCCCGGACAGATTTTTGTATTCGGCGGCTTTGCACTGCGGGCCAATTCGCTTGGCCATCTGGAGCAGATCGAAAGCTACGCCCCTGGCCATTAGGTCAGGTTTGGAAGCTTAAATTACACGGACGATATCCGTGGAGACTTGATCTTCGACGGATTCGAGCCCCTGCCTTGTGCGCCACGCGGTCACAATGAGTACGATTTAGCTCTACCATCAGACCGTATTCAGGAGATCGCACCGGCAGCCGCTCCGAGCCTCAATTCAGAGCCAGTTGCGCCATCCATGGATGGGTGAATAGACCCCGTCACGGAGGCCGTATCCTCAGCGGCGATCGAGCTGAATATCGACCTTACCCTTCACGAGAGCCGTGTTGCCAAACTGCTGGATCCTTCCCCGGCCACGGACTCCGAACCTCCTGCGCCCGTTCCTATCGAATCCGATTGGGCGCCGATCATGGAGTTTACCTCCGCAGATATTTTTCAGCACTCACCCTTCGGCGACATACTGAACTCATTAAGGTCTCTCTCCTTGTCAGGAGGATCCTGGCCGAACTATGTCCGACAGGGTCGGGATGCGGATGACGAAGAACTTCGCTGCCCACCCACCACCCACTTAGTAGCCACTGTCAATGACTTAACTGACATGCTCGACTTTGACTCCGAAGACATCGACAGTATGGACGACGATGCAGGAGACGAACAGGAACCACTGCCCACAAGGCATTGGACGCCCACTTCATCACATGACGTATACATGGTGGACACACCAAAAGAAAACGACGACAAGGAACGGAAGGATGCAACGAAGGGTTGTCCCCTCGAGAAGCAGTCAAAGCGGCGGTGTAAGCGCCGCTCCAAATCCCGCCTTGGCAGAAACAACGATCGTATAGACCCAGCGTTAGAGCAGGGTGAACCATCGCCGAACCACGACAACACGGAGAATCAAACCGAACAACCCGACTCTGTCAAAGATAATAGTCCGGACGACATCACACCGGACAGACACCCGGAGCAACAGAATGCCCGTCAAAGGCTTGTTGCCACCGCGAGGTGTCTAAAAATGCAGAAGCAAAGGCTCAAGGCTGCGCAAGACACACTCAGAATCAGATGGAGTAAAGTACTCAACACAGCAGCGAAGTACGGCGATAATCGCCCCACCAAGAGCTACCCGAAGCGGAAGTTGCTACCTGAATTCGATGAGGAGGCCTTAGATCCCCCGCAACCAAAAATTAAAATGGCCAGACAACCTCACGGCCAACATAGAGCGGCAAACAACGCCGCACATAAGCCAATACGCGATCCCCGCGAGGGCTCACATCAAAAGGACGACGCAACCAGATCCATCTATGGACCACGCAAGCGCGCTCCAGCATACGATGCAACACAACAAACATCCGAACAACGCGGTACACCCAGATACAGGGGTGCCGCACACCCCCTATGTTTCACCGACGAGGTGCTGGACCATGAATTTCCAGAGGGATGCAAACTCGTAAACATAGAGGCATACGATGGAACAACAGACCCTGGGGGTCTGGATTGAGGACTATATCCTCCATTTCCATATGGTTCGAGTAGATGATCTCGCCATTAAGTATTTACCCCTCAAACTCAAAGGGCTAGCTCGGCACTGGCTTAAAAGCCTCCCCGAAAGCTCCATTGGAAGCTGGGAAGAACTCGAAGATGCTTTTCGGGCAAATTTTCAAGGGACTTATGTCCAACCTCTGGATGCGGAAGATTTGAGTCATATAACTCAACAGCCCGGAGAGTCAGTCCGAAAGCTTTGGAATAGGTTTCTTACTAAAAAGAACCAAATAGTCGACTGTCCGGACGCCGAAGCCTTGGCAGCTTTTAAGCACAACGTCCGAGATGAATGGCTTGCCAGACACCTCGGCCAAGAAAAGTCGAGAACAATGGCAGCATTAACAAGCCTCATGACCCGCTTTTGCGCGGGCGAGGACAGCTGGCTAGCCCGATGCAGCACCAGCGACCCAAGTACATCTGAAGTTAGAGATGGAAGTGGGAAATCACGACGCAACAAAAATAATAAGCGCCGAAATAAAGAAGACAACCCGAAGAGCACGAAGGTCAACGCAGGATTCAGAAGCTCTCGGCCAGGTCAGCAAAAGCCGCCCTCTAAAGGCAGCAGAGACGAACTGTCCAGCCTAAACAAAATTCTGGACCAAATATGTCAGATCCATAGCACCCCTGGTAAACCCGCGAATCATACCCATAGAGAATGTTGGGTCTTCAAGCAGTCCGGCAAGCTCAACGCCGTACACAAGGGGGAGGATACACCAAGCGAAGACGAGGATGAGCCTCTCAAGCAAGACACTGGGGAACAAAAGAAATTTCCACCAAAAGTGAAAACAGTAAACGTGTTACACGTGATCAAGGGGAGAAACAAAGCGGCACTCCCAGAGAAATATGCCCAAGGGCCTATCACCGCAGAGTCCTGCCACTGGTCGTCTCAACCGATCACTTTCGACCATCGGGATTACTCAGCAAGTATCCGGCATGCAGGATGGGCTGCCTTGGTATTAGACCCAATAATTGACGGATACCTCTTCACACGAGTCTTGATGGACGATGGCAGCAGTCTAAACCTGATATATCAGGACACAGTCCGCAAAATGGGGATAGACCCAACAAAAATTCGCCACAACAATACTAACTTTAGAGGAGTAACGCCAGGTTCAGGGGCTCATTGCCCGAGCTCCCTGCTACTAGAGGTTATATTCGGCTTCCCCGATAACTTCTGTAGCGAAAATTTAACCTTCCACACATTGCTCCGTTGCAAAGTGGCTATCAAGCACTACTCGGACGCGAAGCTTTCGCTCGCTTTAATGCAATACCGCATTACGCTTCCCTCACGCTTAAGATACCCGATCCACGTGGCATCATTACAGTAAATGGAAATATTGAGCGATCCCTGCGCGCCGAAGAGTGGCAGCCGCACACTAAAGCGGCCTCACCAACTAAAGCACTCGATAGGTCGTCAAGACTACAGACACGGTTAGACGAGTCCGACGCAGCTATATGTATTTCATACAGGTTTGATGGCCACACCCCTATTACAAATACAAGGGGCTCAACGCGCGCAGACAAGTGGCAATTTTTACTCATCTTGAATTATACATGGTTTCTTTAAACCTACCTTTTTGCACGACAACTTTTCACCTAAGTTCCTCTCTTTTACAGATGACCATCGTGCTACACCCGTCCAGGATACGGCACAACAGAGACACATGCGCAGACGTGCAGCAGGGACCCGTTCCAAGGATTCTTTTTAGATTAAGACCCTGCGTAAACCTTTCTGACTGTCTCTTGTTGATACACATCCCTCGGATTCTCAGTACTATTGAGAAGGAGGCTGACGTCTTGGCATGTGGCCACGTCAGAATAATGCACGTACCTGGACACCAGGGGCTTCTTACAAAGGGCACTGTTTAGGCCCGGTTTATACCATAAAGACCGAATACCTTAGGGAGTGTTCGACGTCGCGAGTTTGGCCTTATATGCATCAGCTCCGAATCATGTCTTTGGTCAAATGTTGGGTTTGCCCGGCTCCTGTGTTTTGCTGCCTTATGTTCCGCTCTATCGGCTAAGGCGGCACCAGGAGAACTACTGCGATTGTGCCCCGGTTCATCCGGACAAGCACCTCAGTAGAGAAAGCCGAAAACTGACTGTCATGATATAGCGTGAGACTGGTCGACCACTCGATGACCTATCGGAATGATAGAATTCGTCCGCCTTAAAGAAGGGCCGTTTCCCGGCCAGGCATGTACGCACCCCGAATTCGGGAGAGTGCGGAGCCACCAGGGGCTATATAGTAGCCCCAACGCCAAACTCCTATGGCTAAGTGAAAGTGTTAAAGCATTATAGTTCGGTTGCCTCGTTCGCTGCGCTATGACCTCCTTAATAGGACCAAGACGTTGGATTAAGTGTGAACACGCGTCTTCTGCGAACACCTCCGCATTATATGCGTGGGGGTTGAAGCCGACGACTGCAATCTTTCAGGTTATATACATATATACATAAACGGCCGCACATGAGGCATCATATTACTTTCAAGCAAAAGTATAAATACAGCCCTAATAACTTTCATAAACATTGTTTTTACAATGGGAATACATGTCACTCAAACATAATATTCTTCGAGCACTGGGCCTCTATCAAACAAGCACCCTCGAGAACTTCTTCGAAATAGTGCTCGGCAGCCACTCGGCCTATGGCCGAACCCTGTGCCGCAACAGTAGTGGCATTCATCTCCGCGCGGTATGCTTTGACACGGGCAAGGGCCATCCGCGAGCCTTCTATGCACGCCGACCTCTTCATCGCATTAATGCGCGACACCGCACCAAGGAACTGCTGCACTAAGCCGAAATAGCTGTTCGGCTTCGGCTTCTCCGGCCACAGATGATCTACGACGGACCTCATGGCGAGTCTGGACAATCTATTGAGTTCGGCCCATTCGGCAAGATGATCAGTTAGTGGAAGCGGATGCTCTGGAATGTTAAACTGCGACCAGAATAGCTTGTCCACTTCACGATCTGTTTGACCTCAGAAGTATTCGGCCGCATCGACAACACTCGCCGTCAAATCCAGATATGTGTCTGCCGAACTCCACAGCCGATCCAGAGGGGCATACCGCGGATCTCCGAACTTCCTCCGCAGCAAAAAGGGCTTCCCAGCCACAATATCACCAACTTCATGCAACTCTTCCTTCTTTGCCCTCATAGCAGAGCGGGTGTCTTTGGTCGCCATCGTGGCCTTTTCAAGGTCCGTCGCCTTCGCTCGGTTTTCTTCTTCAAGGAACTGGCAACGGTCGGCAGTGTCTTTTAACTTTACAGCCATCTTGGCCATTTTCTCTTTGCTATTGCAATGCGCGGCCTTCTCGGCTCTCAACTCTTCGGCTGCCTTCAAAGCAGCCGCATTACTACTCCTCGCTTGTTCTTTGGCTCAGGCAAGTTCTGCCCGAAGGGTCTCCACGGTGGCAGCTCCATCTGCAGTCACAACATATTAAAGATACTGGCATCACGCTGCTCTTCCTATGTGACATTCACCAGAAAACATCACTTACCCTGTGCCTCGTCAAGCCGCTTGTTAACAAGCTCGATGTCGGCATCTGCCGCATCCAGTTGCCGCTTTAGTTCGACAAACTCATTAGTCCGGCTAGCCACCGGAGCTTCCACCACCTGCACATAAAAGCGGTATGGTTATTACCTGGGACTACGATCCTCTGTTTGCCGCCGTTCTCGGCGACAACCAGAGTCTCAGGGGCTACTACCTACATAGGGCACACATAAAAATGTGCAGTACTATCACAAATGTATATCATTTTACGTACCTCAAAGCCTGTTAGTAGACTCATAAAGGCGTCATGCAACCCGCTTTCGGTGGACGAAATCCTTTCCATCACCATGCCGATCAACATACGGTGTTTGATAACCCACAAGTATAGGGGATCGCAACAGTTTTCGATAAGTAAGAGTGTCGAACCCAACGAGGAGCTAAAGGTAGAACAAATATTCCCTCAAGTTCTATCGACCACCGATACAACTCTACGCACGCTTGACGTTCGCTTTACCTAGAACAAGTATGAAACTAGAAGTACTTTGTAGGTGTTGTTGGATAGGTTTGCAAGATAATAAAGAGTACGTAAATAAAAAGTAGGGGCTGTTTAGATAAAGAAACAATAAAGTAAATATAGCGAGTGTGGAAAAGTGGAGGTAGGAGTTGAGAAATTGCCCCTAAGAAATTGACTACCTTACTATACCGATAGCAAGTATTATGTGGGAGAGGCCACTGCTAGCATGTCATCCCTGACTTGGAATTCTATGCACTTATGATTGGAACTATTAGCAAGCATCCGCAACTACTAACGTTCATTAAGGTAAAACCCAACCATAGCATTAAGATAAATTGGTCCCCCTTCAATCCCGTATGCATCTTGAAGCTTCTGTCACTCTTGCCCTCCAATACATAGTCCTATCAACATACAACTAACCCTAGGGTGTGATCCACGCGCGCAATCATATGCTGGGCACCAAAGGACAACAAGATAACCACAAGCAAATTAAATCAATCATAGCAATTCATCAACCACCGATAGGACAACGAAAATCTACTCAGACATCATAGGATGGCAACACATCATTGGATAATAATATGAAGCATAAAGCACCATGTTCAAGTAGAGGGTACAACGGGTTGCGGGAGAGTGGACCGCTGTAGATAGAGGGGGAAGGTGATGGAGATGTTGGTGAAGATGGCGGAGGTGTTGGTGTAGATCGCGGTGATGATGATGGCCCCCGGTGGCACTCCGGTGCCACCGGAAGCGAGGGGGAGAGAGCCCCCCTCCTTCTTATTCTTCCTTGACCTCCTCCCTAGATGGGAGAAGGGTTTCCCCTCTGGTCCATGGCCTCCATGGCATGGGAGGGGCGAGAGCTCCTCCGAGATTGGATCTGTCTCTCTGTCTCTCTCTGTTTCTGCGTTCTCCTCTGGCTCTGTTTCACCGTTTCGTGTATATATGGAGATCCGTAACTCCGATTGGCCTGAAACCTTCGCCGTGATTTTTATCCCGAAAATTAGCTTTCTTGCGGCAAAAGAAGAGCGTCAACCGTCTTACGGGTGGCTCACGAGGGTAGGGGGCGCGCCCAGGGGGGTCAGGCGCGCCCCCTACCTCGTGACCACCTCGGGCACCGTCTCGCGTGGATTTTTCTTCCGGAATTTTCCAAATATTCCAAAAATAAGCTCCGTCCATTTTTATCCCGTTTGGATTCCATTTGGTATGGATATTATGCGAAACATAAAACATGCAACAAACAGGAACTGACACTAGGCACTGGATCAATATGTTAGTTCCAAAAATAGTATAAAAAGTTGCCAAAAGTATATGAAAGTTGTAGAATATTGGCATGGAACAATCAAAAATTATAGATACGACGGAGACGTATCAGCATCCCCAAGCTTAATTCCTACTCGTCCTCGAGTAGGTAAATGATAAAAAAGATAATTTTTGATGTGGAATGCTACCTAGCATAATCTTGATCATATGTCTAATCATGGCATGAATATTAAGACACGAGTGATTCAAAGCAATAGTCTATCCTTTGACATAAAAATAATAATACTTCAAGCATACCAACCAAGCAATTATGTCTTACTGAAATAACATAGCCAAACAAAGCTCATCCCTACAAAATCATATAGTCTGGCTATGCTCCATCTACACCACACAAAGCATTCACATCATGCACAACCCCGATGACAAGCCAATCAATTGTTTCATACTTTTGACGTTCTCAAACCTTTTCAACTTTCACGCAATACATGAGCATGAGCCATGGACATAGCACTATAGGTGGAATAGAATATGATGGTGGGGGTTATGTGGAGAAGACAAAAAAGGAGAAAATCTCACATCAACTAGGCGTATCAACGGGCTATGGAGATGCCCATCAATAGATATCAATGTGAGTGAGTAGGGATTGCCATGCAACGGATGCACTAGAGCTATAAGTATAAGAAAGCTCAAACTGAAACTAAGTGGGTGTGCATCCAACTTGCTTGCTCATGAAGACCTCGGGCATTTGAGGAAGCCCATCATCGGAATATACAAGCCAAGTTCTATAATTAAAATTCCCACTAGTATATGAAAGTGATAACTCAAGAGACTCTCTATATGAAGAACATGGTGCTACTTTGAAGCACAAGTGTGGAAAAAGGGTAGTAGCATTGTCCCTTTTTTTAATTTGGGATTTTTTTATTTGGCCTTCCTTTTTTTATTTGGCCTTTTTTGGCCTTTCTTTTTTTATTTGGCCTTTCTTCCTTTTTTGGGACAATGCTCTATTAATGATGATCATCACACTTTTATTTACTTACAACTCAGTATTACAACTCGATACTAGAACAAAGATATGACTCTATATGAATGCCTCCGGCGGTGTACCGGGATGTGCAATGATCTAGCGTAGCAATGACATAAAAAAAATGGACAAGCCATGAAAACATCATGCTAGCTATCTTACGATCATGCAAAGCAATATGACAATGATGCTCAAGTCATGTATATGATGATGATGGAAGTTGCATGGCAATATATCTCGGAATGACTATGGAAATGCCATGATAGGTAGGTATGGTGGCTGTTTTGAGGAAGGTATATGGTGGGTTTATGGTACCGGCGAAAGTTGCGCAGTACTAGAGAGGATAGCAATGGTGGAAGGGTGAGAGTGCGTATAATCCATGAACTCAACATTAGTCATAAAGAACTCACATACTTATTGCAAAAATCTATTAGTCATCGAAACAAAGTACTACGCGCATGCTCCTAGGGGGATAGATTGGTAGGAAAAGACCATCGCTCGTCCCCGACCGCCACTCATAAGGAAGACAATCAATAAACACCTCATGCTCCGACTTCGTTACATAATGGTTCACCATACGTGCATGCTACGGGACTTGCAAACCTCAACACAAGTATTTCTCAATTTCACAATTACTCGACTAGCATGACTCTAATATCACCACCTTTATATCGCAAAACTATTGCAAGGAATCAAACATATCATATTCAGTGATCTACAAGTTTATGTAGGATTTTATGACTAACCATGTGAATGACCAGTTCCTGTCATCTCTCTAAATAGATATAAGTGAAGCAATAGAGTTTAATTCTTTATACAAAAGATATGCCCACGCTCTAACAAATATAAGTGAAGCAAAAGAGCATTCTACAAATGGCGGTTTTCTAAGTGAAGAGAAACAGGCAATCCAAACTTCAAATGATATAAGTGAAGCATATGAAGCATTCTATAAAGCCATACTCAAAAGATATAAGTGAAGTGCAATGAGCATTCTATAAATCAACCAAGGACCATCTCATACTGGCATGGTGCATAAAAAATAAAAACCTAAATGCAAAAGACGCTCCAAGACTTGCACATATCGCATGAACGAAACGAATCCGAAAACATACCGATATTTGTTGAAGAAAGAGGGGATGCCTCCCCAGCATCCCCAAGCTTAGACGCTTGAGTATCCTTGAATATTTACTTGGGGTGCCTCGGGCATCCCCAAGCTTGAGCTCTTGCCTCTCTTCCTTCTTCTCACATCGAAACCTTCTCAATCATCGAACACTTCATCCACACAAAACTTCAACAGAAAACTCGGTAAGATCCGTTAGTATAATAAAGCAAATCACCACTATAAGTACTGTTGCAAACCAATTCATATTTTGTTTTTGCATTGTGTCTACTGTAATATAACTTTTTCATGGCTTAATCCACTGATATAAATTGATAGTTTCATCAAAACAAGCAAACTATGCATCAAAAACAGAATCTGTCTAAAACAGAACAGTCTGTAATAATTTGAACATTCACCATACTTATGATACTTGAAAAATTCTACCAAAATTAGGAAAAATAAAAAATTTGTATAGGAAGACAGTACAAAAAGAATCAAAACCATTTGAAGTTCCATCTAAAAATGTAAAATTGCGCACTACAGCCAAAGTTTCTGTCCTGCACTGTACAAACCATCAAGCAAATGTAAACATCCTAAAGGCAAACCTTGGCACATTATTTTTATAATACAATGGAATTGTACAAGGGGATAATTATTTTTGTTGAAAAGTTTCTGTAATCAAGATTCACAAAGTTTCAGTGAGCATGAACAAAGTTCAAGGAGCTCTCCCACTTCAACAATGCTTGTCTTTCTCACTTTCGCTTTCCTTTTTGAAAAAGTTTTGGGTTCCCCTCTTTATTTTTGTTGTTTTTAAACTATATGAAAGTACTCAACAGAAATAAATGACTCTCTAAAACTTCCGGGTTGTCTCTCTGGCAGCACTTTCTTTAAAGCCATTAAGCTAGGCATATAGTGCTCAAGTAGTGAATCCACCCGGATCCCAAGGTATATCAAAGCCAATTTTAATTAACAATGATTTGTAATTTAGTAGTGAGCACAAAGCAACATATATCAAGCAATGACGAAGTCTAACTCTCTTCCTATGCATCGGCATGTCATAAAAGAACAATTCATGCACACCTAGTAAAGGCCAATGCATAGTATAAACAGTTTCTTGCAATTTTATCACGTTGGAAACATAGAGAGGTGGAGATATAGTTCCTCTCTCATAATAATTGCAAGTAGGACCAGCAAGCACATGCATATTATATTTATCGAAATCATCATGTGCAACGGTAAAAGGCAACCCATCAATATAATCCTTAATAAGTGCAAACTTCTCTGATATAGTATAATCGGGAGAATTCAAAAAGATAATAGGACTATCACGCGTGGGTGCAATAGCAACAATTTCATGTTTAACATAAGGAACTATAGCAAGTTCATCTCCATAAGCATAATTCATATTGGCATCTTGGCCATAAGCATAGCAAGCATCATCAAAAAGGGATATTTCAAAAGAATCATAGGGATCATAACAGTCATCATAGCAATCATCCTTCGGTAAGCACGAAGGGAAATTAAACAATGTATGAGTTGAAGAGTTACTCTCATTAGAAGGTGGGCACGGGTAGCTAATCCGCTCTTCCTCCTTTTGTTCTTCGCTCTCCTCATCATCTTTTTCATCCAATGAGCTCACAATTTCATCAATTTCTTCTTCCATAGACTCCTGCAAAATATTAGTCTCTTCTTGGACAGCGGAGACTTTCTTAGTAAGTGCATTAATTTCATAATTGTATTCATAATTCTCATAGCAATATTTGAGGATAGCTAAATTTTCATATCTATAACAAGCATCTTCAACATCATCAAACTCTTTAAACATAGATTCAATTTCATAAGCACCCATAAAAGCAACAAATTCTTCTATTTGTTCCACATCATAGTAATCATATATACCTCTAGCATAAGAAGCTAAGGTTTCATTATCATTAAATCTGCATGAAAAGGGGAGGTGTGGAGAATTCATCCTAGAGCAACAAGTATAATCATATTCCGAGCATAGTTGTCTAGCATACCACTTCAATATATAAATTTGATCCCATAATAGTTTCCCTTTTTGTGTCAAGCGGTAATCCCTAAAGTATTCACGTTGATCCAACGTTACTCCCATTACATAATTGAATGGGGTTTTCTCAGGATTATTAAAGTAGTACATAATATCTTTCACATAACCAGCATCGAGGGTTTTAGGAGGTTCCCCATCTCCATGGGTAGCAAGTACACCTAATTTTTTTGGTATTTCGTGTTCCATATCCATAACTAAAGATAAAGAACAACTAAGAACAACAAATAAAAATTACTTAGCAATAAAGCAAACAAGCACACACGAGAATATTCACCCCACGCTATTGCTCCCCGGCAACGGCGCCAGAAAAAGGTCTTGATAACCCACAAGTATAGGGGATCGCAACAGTTTTCGATAAGTAAGAGTGTCGAACCCAACGAGGAGCTAAAGGTAGAACAAATATTCCCTCAAGTTCTATCGACCACCGATACAACTCTACACACGCTTGATGTTCGCTTTACCTAGAACAAGTATGAAACTAGAAGTACTTTGTAGGTGTTGTTGGATAGGTTTGCAAGA
This sequence comes from Triticum urartu, assembly GCF_003073215.2. Classification (NCBI taxonomy): domain Eukaryota; kingdom Viridiplantae; phylum Streptophyta; class Magnoliopsida; order Poales; family Poaceae; genus Triticum; species Triticum urartu. Next base: position 468,200,199 of record NC_053026.1, on the reverse strand, counting down.
TAATAAAGAGTACGTAAATAAAAAGTAGGGGCTGTTTAGATAAAGAAACAATAAAGTAAATATAGCGAGTGTGGAAAAATGGAGGTAGGAGTTGCGAAATTGCCCCTAAGCAATTGACTACCTTACTAGACCGATAGCAAGTATTATGTGGGAGAGGCCACTGCTAGCATGTCATCCCTGACTTGGAATTCTATGCACTTATGATTGGAACTATTAGCAAGCATCCGCAACTACTAACGTTCATTAAGGTAAAACCCAACCATAGAATTAAGATAAATCGGCCCCCCTTCAATCCCGTATGCATCAATTTCTATGCTAGGTTGAAGCTTCCGTCACTCTTGCCCTCCAATACATAGTCCTATCAACATACAACTAACCCTAGGGTGTGATCCACGCGCGCAATCATATGATGGGCACCAAAGGACAGCAACATAACCATAAGCAAATTAAATCAATCATAGCAATTCATCAACCACCGATAGGACAACGAAAATCTACTCAGACATCATAGGATGGCAGCACATCATTGGATAATAATATGAAGCATAAAGCACCATGTTCAAGTAGAGGGTACAACGGGTTGCGGGAGAGTGGACCGCTGTAGATAGAGGGGGGAAGGTGATGGAGATGTTGGTGAAGATGGTGGAGGTGTTGGTGTAGATCGCGGTGATGATGATGGCCCCCGGTGGCACTCCGGTGCCACCGGAAGCGAGGGGGAGAGAGCCCCCCTCCTTCTTCTTCCTTGGCCTCCTCCCTAGATGGGAGAAGGGTTTCCCATCTGGTCCATGGCCTCCATGGCATGGGAGGGGCGAGAGCCCCTCCGAGATTGGATCTGTCTCTCTGTCTCTCTCTGTTTCTGCGTTCTCCTCTGGCTTTGTTTCACCGTTTCGTGTATATATGGAGATTCGTAACTCCGATTGGCCTGAAACCTTCGCCATGATTTTTTCCCAAAAATTAGCTTTCTTGCGGCAAAAGAAGAGTGTCAACTGCCTTACGGGTGGCTCACGAGGGTAGGGGCGCGCCCAGGGGGGTCAGGCGCGCCCCCCTACCTCGTGACCACCTCGGGCACCGTCTCGCGTGGATTTTTCTTCCGAAATTTTCCAAATATTCCAAAAATAAGCTACGTCCGTTTTTATCCCATTTGGATTCCATTTGGTATGGATATTTTGCGAAACATAAAACATGCAACAAACAGGAACTGGCACTGGGCACTGGATCAATATGTTAGTCCCAAAAATAGTATAAAAAGTTGCCAAAAGTATATGAAAGTTGTAGAATATTGGCATGGAACAATCAAAAATTATAGATATGACGGAGACGTATCAGTGTTCTTCCGAGATGGTCGCTCGCTTCAGCAGATCCCTCAGTGCGTCCGACCGCATACCAGACGGCGCCAGACTCTTTTGTTTGCCCTCTTCAAGGGCCGGATACTGGGGACTTCAGGTGACCATAGTATTATCTTCTGGCCTCACCGGACCCGAGGAGGCCCTCCGTGACGACACCTCAAGGTCGCCCGCTTCTTGAGCGGGGGAGTCCGCGGGAGGCGTTTCGCTCTCCATCATCTCCAGAAGAAGATCCCCTAAAGACGAGCTCTGTTGAGAAGGGCTAAGATCCGAACTGCAAGATAAACGCTTTGGTTATTTTCCTCAGAAGGAAGTTATAATATCTTTACTATTAAGGATTTTTATCACTTACGGCTCGTTAGAGGGCTGATCCCCGTGCGGACTTTGTGTGGCAAGAGCACCCTCCGAGGCAGGACCCTTTGGTGGAGACTTCTTCTCCCATTTGGAAGCCTTGGTTTCCGGCTCTTCAGAGGCAGTCCTCTTCCTTCCCTGGAGCAAGAGAATGTCAGATTCTTCCCCTTGGTTATCCTCCTTCACGAAGGCGCTTATTTCCTCGGTTGGAATTGGTAGCGGTGGGGGCCCGCTTTTGCCCTCATTATTCCCCCCTTTATCTTCCTTTGAGGGCTCCGGGCCAGGTGCTAGCTCGAGCATCTTTTCCAGTACCGGATTGTCCAAACCCTCGGGAAGGGGGGCCGAACACCGAATCATCTTCGCCTTTGTTAGCCAGTCCTGGTCAAAGAACGATTTCTCAGAATGACGTCATGATAAATGAAAGACGGTGTGTTCGGCTAGAGGATTACTTACTTGGTCGGTGGTGCGGTTACTGCTCAGGCCCACGTCCTCGGTAGTATCCGGACACTCTATTTGGGGTCCGAAGAATAATTTATACATCTCCTCGTGCGTCAGGCCGAGGAAATTCTGAATAGTGCACGGTCCTTCTGGGTTGAACTCCCACATGCGGAGGGGCCGGCGTTTGCAAGGATGGACTCGACGAACCATCATGACTTGCACCACCGTAACCAGACTGAAATCTCCTTCGAAGAGATCTTGAATGCGTCTCTGCAGTATAGGCACGTCCTTGGCTGGACCCCAGCTCAGCCCTCTGCTAATCCATGACATCAGTTGTGGTGGAGGGCCCGAGCGGAAAGCAGGGGCAGCCACCCACTTGGCACTTCTGGGAGCTGTGATGTAAAACCACTCCTGTTGCCATAATCCGGACACCTCTGGAAAGGAACCCTTTGGCCATGGAGCTCCAGCGATCTGGCTTATTAATGCGCCTCCGCACGCTACATGCTGCCCCTCGACCATCTTCGGCTTCACGTCAAAGGTCTTGAGCCACAGGACGAAGTGAGGGGTAATGCGGAGGAAGACCTCACATACGACAATAAATGCCGAGATGTGGAGAAAGGAGTCCGGGGCTAGATCATGGAAATCTAGCCCGTAATAGAACATCAAACCCCTAACGAAGGGATCCAGAGTGAGGCCTAGACCTCGGAGGAAGTGGGAGATGAACACAACGTTCTCGTCGGGTTCGGGAGTAGGGACGACCTGCCCTCGGGTAGGCAGCCTATGCAAAACCTCGGCGGTCAGGTATCTGGCCTCCCTCAACTTCTTGATATCCTCTTCCGTAACGGAGGAGGGCATCCACTGGCCTTGAAGGCTAGATCCGGACATGATTGAAGGTCCGAAGCACCTGACCTGGGCTTTGGGTGTTAGAACTCGAGGCGGGGGAAGGATTCGATTGAGCACGGGAGGGAAAAAAAGTAAAAACCTTGTCCCTTTATAAAGAGGGTGAATATCAAGTGTCCTCCTAGTGGCCGTTTGGGACTTACCTAAAATCTAGGAGTCCTAGGCACGGTTGGGTTACCCACGACCGTATTGATGAGAATCCCATAATTAGGGGAACACGATCTCTTCTTTGACAAGACGTGCCAAGAAACCGCCTCACGTTATGTGTGGAGCTGGTTGAAGAAAAACGGTTCGAATAATCACCAAGCCATGGCCTGATGTCATGTTGCCAAAGCGTGTCAGCAGATTAAGATTTGTGGAAATATTATTCTGTCTACGGTGGTATGTGGAATTTATTTTGCAGGGTCGGACACTATTTTGGTATTCAAACTCTTCTGTGATGTGTTCGGAGGAGGAACCCGCCTTGCAATGCCGAAGACAACACTGCACGCCGGACTCATCGTCATTAAAGCCTGGTTCAGGGGCTACTGAGGGAGTCCTGGATTAGGGGGTCTCCGGACAGCCGGACTATATCCTTTGGCCGGACTGTTGGACTATGAAGATACAAGATTGAAGACTTCGTCCCGTGTCCGGATAGGACTCTACTTGGCGTGGAAGGCAAGCTAGGCAGTACGGATATGGATATCTCCTCCTTTGTAACCGACCTTGTGTAACCCTAACCCTCTCCGGTGTCTATATAAACCGGAGGGTTTTAGTCCGTAGGACAACATACAATCATACCATAGGCTAGCTTCTAGGGTTTAGCCTCTCCGATCTCGTGGTAGATCAACTCTTGTAAATACTCATATCATCAAGAATAAATCAAGCAGGACGTAGGGTTTTACCTCCATCAAGAGTGCCCGAACCTGGGTAAAACATCGTGTCCCCTGCCTCATGTTACCATCCGCCTTAGACGCACAGTTTGGGACCCCCTACCCAAGATCCGCCGGTTTTGACACCGACAGTAAGCAAGGAGGAAGAAGGCGTGGGTGAAAAAAGTAAATCTTTGTCCCTTTTATAAGGGCGGAAGAGGCGATGTGCCTCCCCACTTGCCTAGCAAAACAGCTTATTCCCCAGGCGCTGTAATTGATGGCGCGGTTGGGTTACCCACGTCCGTATTGATGAGAATCCCGTGATAAGGGGAACACGATCTCTGCTTTGACAAGACGTGTCAAGAAAACCGCCTCGCGATATGTGCGGAGCTGGTTAAGAAAAGCGGTTCGAATAAAAACCAGGCCATGGCATGATGTCATGCTGTCAAAACGTGTCAACAGATTAGTTTTGTGAAAATATTATTCTCTCTACGGTGGTATGTGGAACTTATTTTGCAGGGTCGGACATTATCCTTGTATTCAAAATTGTATTCGGAGGAGGAACCTGCCTTGCAATGCCGAAGACAACACTGTGCGCCGGACTCATCGTCATTGAAGCCTGGTTCAGGGGCTACTGAGGGAGTCCTGGATTAGGGGGGTCTCCGGACAGCCGGACTATATCCTTTGGCCGGACTATTGGACTATGAAGGTACAAGATTGAAGACTTCGTCCTGTGTCCGGATGGGACTCTACTTGGCGTGGAAGGCAAGCTAGGCAATACGGATATGTATATCTCCACCTTTGTAACCGACCTTGTGTAACCCTAGCCCCCCTCTAGTGTCTATATAAACCAGAGGGTTTTAGTCCGTAGGACAACATACAGTCATACCATAGGCTAGCTTCTAGGGTTTAGCCTCTTTGATCTTGTGGTAGATCAACTCTTGTAATACTCATATCATCAAGAACAATCAAGCAGGACGTAGGGTATTACCTCCATCAAGAGGGCCCGAACCTGGGTAAACATCGTGTCCCCTGCCTCACTACAAAAAAAAGATACATCCGTGACATTTTGGGCCGAACGAATTTTTTTTCTGCCATACATATGACACTTCTATGACAATAATTGTGAGAAAACCCGGTATCATCATAGATGTGGTGGGCTCCTACTTCTATGACAAAAAATTATGACAGAAAATGGGATTTTCGTCCTGGGCGGGCCGGAGACGCAGCTGCATGACATTCTTTGGGCCGTCCATGATGGAAAAAACCGTGGTAGAAGCGACGGGGAGGAAAATTTCGGGGAGTTCCCGGTTACGGTGGGAGGTCGGGGGCCGAGCGATGCATGTTTCTCTCGTACACGTACGAGCGTGTGTGCGAGGCGTTGGCCCTAACTGAACCCGAGCGAGGCGTTGGGCTCTAACTGAACCCGAGCGATTGCATTGCAGGCTATGCGTTACTGAACCCGAGCGATCGATCGATGGCTGTTAACTGAACCCGATCGAGTGATTCCTTCGCTACTGCTGCTAACTGAAGCCGATCGATGGGATGAACAATGAGCGTTGCGGGGGGGGGTGATGAACAGTGAGCGGTGGCGTTGCCTCTGGATGAAGGAACCCCGTGGTGTGGTGGAGGGCTGGATGAACAGTAGACGGTGGAGGGGTGCCCGTGGAGGGGTGGATGAACAGGACCCCGTGGTGTGGAGGGCTGGATGAACAGTAGACGGTGGAGGGGTGGTTGAATAGTAGCCGGTGGAGTAGCGCGCGGTGGAGGCTGGATGAACAGGAGCCCGTGGAGGCTGGATGAACAGGAGCCCGTGGAGGCTGGAGGAGGTCGACGGTGGAGATGAACAGTATCCCGTGGAGTCCCGTTTTGTGGTACGCCACACCCCTCCCGATGAACAGGACCCCCGTTTCGACCGTAGCGCTCCAACACAAGTCCGTTTCCTCCGTTTTGCGGTACGCCACACCCCTCCCGATCAACAGGACCCCCGTTTCGACCGTAGGAGGTCCGTTTCCTCCGTTTTGCGGTACGCCACACCCCTCCCGATGAACAGGATCCCGTTTCGAACGTGGCTGGTCGAACACAAGGCCGTTTCCTCTGTTCTGCGGTACGCCAGGCCTCGTTTCCATCGCCTGTTCCATCCAAGCCCTCCCGATGAACACGACGCATTCCGTTGCCTCCCCATGAACACGACGACGACGCTATTTCTCCGTTCCGACCCAGCCATGTACACGAGCCCTCGCCGTACGTATGCGCGAGTAGGCGTTCGAGACCCCGCCCGTATGTACACATACGTGGCCGTATTTTCTTTCTTGCACCCTGACCGCTGTACGTACGTGTACATGCTACGTGCGCGCCTCTACTACGACACGTGCGCGCCTCTACATCGACCAGTATATATGTACGTACATGTTCGTGACCAGAATGACAATGCTATGTACGCTTCGACCAGGTGGGTCCCGACTGTCAGGCACTTCCTTGCGTGCGAAGATGTAGCTGGTGGGTCCCAGCAGTCAGGGGGGCGAATCGTTTTTTTGCCCGGACGCACTTCCTTGCGTGCGAAGGTGTAGCTGGTGGGTCCCAGCAGTCAGGGGGGAAACATTTTTTTCGCGAAATACGGTGGCCCGTCCGATGGGTCCCTGCTGTCAGGTGGAGGAATAATTATTTTGCACGTAATAAGGAGGCACTTCCTTGCTGCGGCCGTGGACCCAGCTGTCAGCCTCTCCACGTACAGTCCATGTCCGATGGAAGTCGTTCCTTGACCACGTTGACCACGCCGCGCCGAGAGCACCAGGGCGGTGGATGACGGCAAGGCCTAGGAAGGGGACGACGGGGAGTCGGGGAAGACGCGGCAGCGGAAGCCCGCGCGGAGAGGAGTACGAGGGTTCACTGGTTCGGCTGAGGTGTGAGGCTGCCGTCGCCGCAGGGCCTGGCGAGCGGTGGGAATAGTAGGGGGCGGTGAGGCCTCCACGGCAGCACAGCCAGCCATGGGAGGCAGGAGCATGCGGCACGACCGACGCTGCTTTGGGCGGCTGGAGCAAGAAGACCAGAGGTTGAAGAATCAGTACGGCCGTTGGATGGACATCGTACGGTCACTGGAGCTAGAATCGTTCATATTGACTACAGTTGACAAAGGCCCCCGTCCCAGTCAACTTAGTAGGCCCACATGTCAGCCTCCCACCATGGTGGGTCCCAGCTAGCAGGGGAGTATTCATTTTTTTGTGCGTAATAAGGAGGCACTTCCGGTGGGTCCGAGCTGACAGCGGGGGGAACGTTTTTTTCGCGAAATACACTGGCCCGTCCGGTGGGTCCGAGCAGTCAGGGGGGAAATGTTTTTTTTGCGAAATAGGGTGGCCCGTCTGGTGGGTCCCTGCTGTAAGGTGGAGGAATAATTATTTTGCGCGTAATAAGGAGGCACTTCCTTGCGGCCGCCTGGACCCAGCTGTCAGCCTCTCCACGTACAGTACTCTTCCGATGGAAGTCGGTCGTTGACCACGTTGACCACGCCGCGCCGAGAGCACCAGGGCGGTGGTCTGGACGACGACGAGGCCTAGGAAGGGGACGACGCGGAGCCGGGGAAGACGCAACAGTGGAAGCCCGCAAGGAGAGGAGTACGAGGGTTCACTGGTTCGGCTGCGGTGTGAGGCTGCCGTCGCCGCAGAATAATAGGGGGTGTGGGTGAGTGGAGGGATGGCCTGGCCAGTGGTGGGAGTAGTATGAGGGCGGTGAGGCCTCCGCGACAGCACAGCCGGCCACGGGAGGCAGGAGCAGGCGGCACGACCGGCGCTGCTTTGGGCGGCTGGACCAAGAAGACCATATGTTGAAGAAGCAGTACGGCCGTTGGATGGACATCGTACGGTCACTGAAGCTAGAAACATTTATTATTGACTAAGTTGACAAAGCCCTTGGTACGCTCCAACTTAGTAGGGCCACAGGTCAGCCTCTGAAACGGTGCACCCTAGATGTCAGGGGGAGGAATCATTTTTTGGGCGGCCGAAGCTAAGAATATCCGAGATTGAAGAATAAGCACGACATTCGTTGGATAGACATCCAACGGCCATTGCTGCTAGAACAGTGTGTTGACTATAATAAGTTGGCAAAGCCTTGCATACGCGTCAACTTATTTTTTTAGGGGACGCGTCACTTAGTAGTCCCACAAGTGTGTGGCAGAGAACTTATAGCCCATTTGCGTTTTGTAAGAATGTACAGCCCATTTTGGAATTCTAATGGAATTTACAACAGCCCATTTACAGTTTGTTAAAAGTACATCCCATTTTCTAGCTAGGACAATGATTAATAATTTCAACCAACCGTTGAAGACAGAATTCAATAAAATTTCCCACATTTTGATGGGCTCCGAAATATTTTTATCCCCAAATTTCTAGTCAGATTAAATATAAATTTGTATTACGTAAAAATCCAATGAAACATTGCGCGTGCAACAATGAAAATTTAAGATTTTCAAAATCCATAAATAATATTTTATAAACTAATTTCGTGTTTGGTGCATTTTTTATAGTTACTGCCCAGTTTTTATAATTACATCCCATTTATTATTTTTTAAAGCCCATTTTCCTGTTAAGCCTAATGCATCCCTCCTAGGAAAGATTTGCAGCCAGCGGGTTGGAGAATAACAAGTTGACCTTGCCTGGGTATTCCTCAAAAAGACGTATAGCTGGGCTAGCCATTTTCATCTTGAAAAAAATTAGTATCTGGGCTGGATATTTGGCCTGGGCTAGACGGGCCACAGCCCGCGCAGTTAATACCCTGCTCTCCTCTAAACAACAACGAAATCATCCCAAGAAAAACTCTGCAGTGCTCACGCCTCAAAAACACAAATACTGCTCGAGCTGCTTGGTCCCAGCTGTCGGCCGCACCTTGTGCAATTCTCTCGTTTATATTGACTACATAGGTTGACAATGGTGTGGGATCGTGATGTCAGGAAACCAGGAGAAAGCAAAAAAATATAGTTGTACATAATAAGGAGGCACTTGCGTACGTACGGCTATGGCCCTAGTGGGTCCCTAGTGTCATCCAGTCAAAATAAAGTCATCTCCTAAATCCTCATGTTCGTTGACGATGTTAACAATGCTCGGCGCCACGGCAAGCGCAACAACTCGAAGGACAACGGAGAGGGCCTCGCGGGCCCTATAGATGGTCTGATACAGCGCCCGCTACTCATTCAGGAAGCCAGGATCATCGGACACCTATGAGCACCTTCGAGAAACTGAGACGGCATGAAACGGTAAGGCCGCGCTTGGGAGCTCTAGTTTATTTCAAACCTGTATTAACATACAGGTGTAATTTACTCGTCATCGAGAACAACGCGTAAAATATAGGTGTAATGAAACCGAGGGCCCGAGGTCTAAGTAAAACCGGCGGGTTACGCATGTAATTTGAGAGACCAGTGTATATTTTACGAGCACTGCTATATGGACGACATTACCACACGATACATGCACGACGTGCATATCATGCCATCCATGGGCAAGGCTTAAAACAGCAACTAACGACTGGATTAGCAATCGTCCGAGTGTCGTTCAACGTTTTTATCGTGTGTCAAGTACTTCCGATATTTTACTAGTCGAAATCGACCAACCAAGCGCCTTCGCCCGAGACCATCTGCTTTAATTTACAAGCGTCAGTTTTACAAGCGGTTTTGGTTGGAAAACGATGATCCAATCACAACCTAATATCATGAGTTGGTCAGAAGATCATATGGTTTCACGTCTAACCTACCTGACTTGTCATATAGGCTATGAATGAAACATCAGGCGATGAACTTCTTAAGCACGGAAACAACAGAAGAGGATGATCTTCTTAACAAGCAAATCACTGGCATTAGATCGACATGCAAAACAATACGAAACATTATTCTCAGGAGGCACGGTGAACAGCTCGTGATGCCGCATGCCACAACATTCCAAGCTCAACTTTGCAATCAAACACAAGGCCTGTCATTACATAGACAATATTTAGAACAAACTCTTAACACAGGAATATCTCAGCAGAGTAACTATTTACTTCTAAACTGAACACATGTATAGGAAAAAACACTGGACACTGCTCACAGCAAGGGCGTCCCACTCAAAATTATCAAATGCATGTCTTCTGGCTAACATCAATGAGCAAATTTTGACAAGGTTTTCCAATTCCAATATATTAAACTAACGTCTTCTTGCTAACATCAATGATTAAACTTTGACAAGCTTTTCCCATTCAAAATATGTAATGCCTATGATCGTGGAGTCCTGTCGTAGCTTTTGTACTTGTTTGGGCACTTTTTGCCCAGGGCACTCCACGTGTTGTTAAATTGCCAATGGTCTCTGCAGACTAGTCATGTCATCAGTGTCTAATAATACTCTGTAAAGCTTCTCGGTCATTCCTTTTGTAATGTAGCGGAAATAGTGACTGCTTCTTTCTGCAAAGTGGAACGACCAACTAGACCCAGTAATGCAGCAGTTTGCCTTACACATTGGCTCCTTATGTGCAGTTCAACTAAAATCAAAGTTGGAATAAAACCGAGCTTTAATTTTGATATCCCTGTAAACAACAATAGGTATAAGGGAAACAATTACTAAGAAATAATGGTTGATGACTTGTACTCCCAGAAGAAAAGCATCTACTGATCTACTTTATCTTAATGGGAAACAAAGCAGGAGAGTAGCAATTCTCCATCAGTGTGATTCATTCATATTGACTGAGACATTATCTTAACAATGCCTTGTTTCAACATGTATTAAGAACGACAAAGCTTATAAAGGGGGTGATGATGAATTTTTTGTAACAAAGCAACAAGCATCATGTCTGGGTTGGTCCCATTTTTGTTCACTACTTAATGGGAAAAGACAGCAATACAATAGCTTCAATTCATCATTTATTTAAAATAGTACCAATACAAGTAGCACAACATCTCAAAACACACTGCACGATCATGTGGATGAAGGCAAGTACCAACCTATCATGACGCACACAAGATCACGTACGAATCTGCCAACATGAATAGGAAATCCAATCTCATTTTGTGCAGTTGCACTGAAATCAAGCAAAGTGTTTCGCGTAGCAAAGCAAAATGTCACAATAGCAACAAGTTGAATAGATATCCCTGTATAAACAGAGGCAAAAAAGGAATCAATTACTGGCTAATAAAGGAGGATGAAACATGCGGCCACAAAAATGGTAATCCCGCCAATCCCTAACAAGTGTTGCAGTTTTGAAATAAGATTCAGTAGTTAATTCTGAGAGTGGCATCAATTACTGGCTTATAAAGGGGGTGATGCTGAATTTGTTGTAACAAAGCAACAAGCATCATGTCTGGGTTGGTCCCATTTTTGTTCACTACTTAATGGGAAAAGACAGCAATACAATAGCTTTAATTCATCATTTATTTAAAACAGTACCAATACAAGTAGCTTAACAAGTTGAATAGATATCCCTGTTTTAAGAGGCAAAAAAGAAAACAATTACTGGCCAATAAAGGAGGATGAAACATGCGGCCACAAAAAGAAGCATCTACCTTATCTTGATGGAAAACAAAGTATAGGACAATAGCATTTCTAAAATGGTTGCATTGATTCATATTAACAAAGAAATTATTTTAAAATAGATCAGTAGTTAATTCTGAGATTAACAACAGCAAAATAGCTGCATGGGACATGGCAGCACCATGTGCGTCCACACGTATAAATGGGTGATGCAGAGTATGTAGCCAAGCAACATATATGCGCTGGTCCCATATTTGTTCTCTTTGAACCTTCTTCCTATGTGAGGGCAGCAAATCTAGTCGTGCACAAACTACCCGACCCCCTAGTTTCTTTCCCTTTTCAACAAAGAGATCGGTTCCTTACAGATGTGTGTACTAGGTTACCCCCTTTTTCCCTTTTCGACCTACAAAGCGGCTGGATAGCCAGTCTATACTACTTTCTGCCCCTCCTTTCCTCATTGAACCACGTCCTAGATTCTTGCTCCAGCCCACCGCACCCTTCTTTCCTCTTTGAACCAATACCTAGATTCAACTATAGATCAAAAAAGATCCACATGCAGCTAGAGCAACGACAGTTTCAAAGAAACTTATACCTTAGGGTCGTCGGGATGTGGCAAGGCGTGCGGCGGGAGGCGGATCTGCCCACACTACGTACGACAACGAGGAAGAAGGGGTCGGTGGCCCTCCTGCACAGGCACTGGGTGAAAGAGAACAACGCAGCCGGCAGTGGATTGCCTCCCTCGCCGAAGGCGATAGAGTGAACGCTGCACCTCCTCCCCTTCCCGGTGGGATGGGATACGGACGCCTCCTTCACCAGCTGTGAGGGGGGAGAGAGAGACAAGTGGCCAATGTAGTCTTGTTTAGATCTGGTGAAGAGAGGGTGAGAGACTGTGAATATAGCAAACCCTAGCAAATGAACGCTGAGCCTCCAGCATGTAACATATATGTAGTGCGGCAAGCGTGTGGAGAGTGCAAACCCTAGCGAACAAGCGCTGAGGCTCCCGCTTATATATATACTACTGTAGTACAGACTGAGCTCCGGTGCCTTCACTGCACCTGCTTTTGGCTGTATGATAGGTGAGCCAGCCACATTTTGGGCCCACTTGTCGTAAAACCCTAGCCAAAATTGCACCAATGTGAAAGACGACCGCGTCTCCAACGCAACCAAGGCAACTGACAAAGGATATCATCTTTGTGCGTAACAAGCAAAGAGCACTGATGGAAGACAACTTGTTTTTCGTGAAAAATCGATCAGCTTCACCAGCCGACGCAACCATGAGGCGCAACCATGAGCATCGATAGGTCATCGTGGTGATGCATCATCCATTTGGCATCAAGTTTGGGTGATGCACCTAAGAAGTTCGACAAATCCTCACTGTGGTCTGTTCTTGTTAGTAATCAAGCTCGAGGAAGGAAGAACCACGTGGCAGAGGACAGTGAGGCGGAACAACAATGGCCATCCAATTTTGTGCAGTTCCACTAAAATTGAGGAAGACATGCCTGGGTATGGAGACACGCATCGCTGTTTCCAAAAATATAAAAAAGGGTTAGCAACGACATCTCAATTGTCAATAAGAATTAATGAAAAGTACACCAACAAACAGAAGCATCATAATTATCTTGATGGGAACTAAACCAGGATACCCGAGAAAAAAAGCATTTCTTCATTTAACCAGTGATAGTACTACCAGCATATGGATAATGACCGCACAACCACCATGTACTTTTTGTCGAAACAACATGTATACCTCCACCGAGGCATAAATCAGGACAACTTTTTGAGTGGCATTTCCTCTATAATAGTACTAGTAGGTGATGTTGGACCAGCCGATGAACCCTAGCTACTATGCATGGGGAGATGGGGAGTAGTCGCATAGAAGAAAACCCGCACGCAGTGACCTGGGGAGCTGGACCAGTACAAGAAGTTATACCTCAGGTGGGCGAGATGTCGTTTAGGCGGGCGGGCGGGATCTGCCCACACGACGGCAACGAACAAGGGCACGGAGGATCTTCGTCCGCGCCAGCGCCGGCTCCGAGAGGACGGTGCGCATCGGCTTCCTCCGTCACTGACGGCGACAACGTCAACGCTGCACCTCCTCACCTCCCGCAGCGGACGTGATTCGTCCGGATCTGTGACCACCAGTGAGGAGAAAGATAGAGTTGACACTGTCATCTTGTTTTGATATGGAGAGGGTGAGAGAGCGAGACGCGAGAAACTCTATCAAACAGGAGGCTATAATGGATTAAAAAAGCTCTCCATAGCAGTGGTTTTAAATAGAATACGTGCGTTCCCGGAAAAAAGAAACGAAAACTGGTGGACAATTTTTTAAGGGTCTGTCTAGGACACATCTAGATGTGACATAGTTATGTCACATATAAGTTGATGTCCACTCTGTTTGTGGTCTTGTCCTAGTTTTTTTTGTTTCTTGTTGCTACATTATATACTTGTGGGAGCTTAGATGTGATATCCTTAAATAACATCTAGATGTGAATTCGACAAACTGTTTTTCTAACGTACCAAGAAAGAAAACTCGATAAAAAACACGCCCCCGCTTCCACGTCGCGAGAGTCGTCGCGCACACACACATAGACATAGACATGCATATCCGTGTTTACGTAAAATTCCATTTCCATCTCCAATCATATTTGTCCAACTGGCACATTATTTACGTTATTAATTATATATGCAGCAATATTAACGTACATCATCTCTTGTTTGCGCACATCCGGACCGCTGCCACGGCCGGTCCTGACCAACCCGAACCCTCTTCATCACCCGCGCGTGCTTCCCGCCTAAAACGGTCAGTGCCGCATTCATGCCCGGCCAGAGCGGACACGACCTCTCACTGGCGCCGGCATTGATTGCGGCGCACCGGCAGAGAGAGCGTCGCCCGCGCCGCTTCCGGGTGCACGCGGCTGCTCCGCGTTCAAAGGTCGCAATAGCTAGCTACAACATGCGTGATCTCTTCCAGTAGTAAGTTCTCGGGAGTCCGTGCTACAGCTAGCTGTCCTCCCCCAACTCGTCAATCTCTTCCAATAGTGCTAGTACTCCATGGCACGATCCATCGACAAGCAGGCGGGAAAGTTATGGTATGCTACTCGGTTTGCGGTGAGTGGCATGCCGAGCGACCATGTGGGGTCGAGCCATGGAGGAGGGTGAGACACGAACACGACAGACGTGATTTAAACGTTGGTTTTGCTTGATGGCGCGATCCAACGAAACGAAACGTTGGTTTCTCTCCATTTCCATTTTTTCTCCAGAAAAACGGAAACTTTTCCACTCCATTTTCATTCCTATTCCAAGGTTGCTCCGTTATAACATTCCATCAAATACAAAGGAAAACTAACACGCATGCTGATGCATCTCAATGATTCACAGATCATAACCAATATTTACTTCACAACTAAAGAAAAAAATTGTGAGAGCGTGTACGATAGAAAAACTACTGATGGGGTCACTACGACTTAAACCCTAAACCCTAAACATGATTTAATTTCCTGGCCAGGTAGAACCTGTCGAAGGAATGTGCTAGAGGGAGATTCTTTAGTGAGAATGTCAGCAACAATAGAAGCAGCACTCTTTGGTTCTCCACCTTTTGGTACCTCTTGTTCCATAGCACTTTCCATGTCGGGAAGGAAAGACGGCTGGCACCCTCGGATAATACGATGCTTTTGTGCAGTTCCACTAAAACCGACCTGAGCATCCCTGATGGCAAAGATATTGAAGAAGTGTGATTATAATAATAGTACTGGCACTAGTTCATGAGACATAAACTCATCACAAATAGAAGCCGGTAGAAGTAGAGAAAGATCGACATGGAGATGGAGCTACGGCAGTGGAGCAAGCCGGCTCCAAAAGGAAGACGGACTACCTGGGACGTCGGGCTGTAGCTAGAAGGGCGGTTGGGACGCGGCATCGGCCCATACCGCGGTGACCCCCGATTGGGACGCATCGACTGTGGGTTTTCTCCCTCGCCGATGTCGACCGCGTCTACGCAGAACATTGTTCCCTTCCCCCAGCCGCGGGATCAGGCCCGTCGTTCTATGCTTGTGAAGAGAGCAACCTAAGCAAGCAGGCTTGTAGCTTAGGCTCCTGCTAGTGTATATATAGTGGTTTTCTTTTTCTCTCCATATCAACCATTTTATATTGCGTACGTGTCATTCAAGAGTGAAATGATGGTTGCTTCTTCCGACTAACTTACTGTATGATTTGACTGCTCCTTAGTGGCCCCTACACGTACTCCCCTTACGTGTATGCAACAGTCACACGTACACATGGACGCGAAAACGCGCGCGATGCCCTAATGCATGCATGTCCGATGTAACACCCCGGATATGATTTACCTAATATGTAATCCAACTCTTGCCGTTTCCGGCGTTAAGTTATTTTATATTTTCGGGTTCAGGTTTGTGTCTCCGTGTGTTGTTATCGTTGTCATGCATCTCATATCATGTCATCATGTGCATTGCATTTGCATACATGTTCGTCTCATGCATTCGAGCATTTTTCCCGTTGTCCGTTTTGCATTTCGGCGCTCCGTTCTCCTCCGGTGGTCATTTCTACATTTTTTTCGTGTGTGGAGGTTAAACATTTCCGGATTGGACCGAGACTTGCCAAGCGGCCTTGGTTTACTACCGGTAGACCGCCTGTTAAGTTTCGTACCATTTGGACTTCGTTTGATGCTCCAACGTTTAACCGAGGGACCGAGAAGGCCTCGTGTGTGTTGCAGCCCAACACCCCTCCAAGTTGGTCCAAAACCCACAAAAACCCTCTCCATCATCTAGAGCGTTCGATCACGATTGCGTGGCCGAAAACCGCACCTCATTTGGACTCTCCTAGCTTCTCCTATGCCTATATAAAGACCCCCTCCGAAATTCTCCTTCTCCTTCCCCCGAAACCCTAGATCCACCTACCTCGCGCGCATCGGACACGTCCGGCCGCAACCGCACACGTCCGCCGCCTCCGCCAACCAACCCGGTGCCTCCACCTGTCCCGGGGAGACCACATCACCGCCGGCCCGCCCGGGCCCAGGCGGGCCCCCCCGGCCCGAGCCGCCGCCTCCCACGGGCCAGATCCGGTGCCGCCCCGCGCCCTTCCCCTTCCCCGCGCCCGGTGCCCGGCGCCGCCGCCCGCCATCGCCGGCCTCGCCGCTCCGGCGAGACACCGCCGCCCGGCGCCACCACCACACCGCCGCCCGACGCCCCATCGCCGGCGCCCCTCTCCGCCGCCTCCGCCGCACCGCCCAAGGCCGGTTCCGGCCAACTCCACTCCAGCCGTCCCCGCGCCGAACCCCTCCTCCGGCGGTCTACTTCCTCTCCGGCAAGCTCGAGGACGATCCTCGGGAAGCGTGCAAATCTCAGATCTAAACATCTCGGTTGACTTTTTGCCCCGAAACCCTAATTATTTTGCTATGTTCGTCGTGCCGTAACTCCGCATCCGTAGCTCCATTTTGGGCATATAGCATATCAAAATGTTCGTCTCAGAGAGCACATTATTTCATCTCACTGCGTCATTTTCATTTGAGTTCATCTTGATGCCCGAAATGCTGTGGGAAGAGTGCTATTTGAGATAATTGTCAGATCTGCTGCTCCATTTAGATATTTGTCATTTTTGCCATGATTAATGTGTGCATGATATGCCCCTGAGCTCTACATGAGTTTGTTATATGTTTTGCCATCTTTCCATAGGTGCAACCCATGTATTTTTGTGATGTGTGTGGTGACTAGCACAAGCTTGCAAAGTGGTGCATTCGTTAATGCTGATTTCAGGGACTTAGCAATTCCACTAAGTCCTTGATCTGTTTATCTCAATATGCCATATGTTCATGTTGTTTCCTAGTGATCCGTGCCTCTTTTGAGGATGATCAGTAAGGATGTTTTGTTAATCTTGTAGTGCTCTATCCATCCATGTCTTTGTTTGCAATTATGGAGCACCCTAGCTTGAGTCAATCAAGCTCTACTTTTGCTATTTCGTGAATCTGGGCAGATTGTCTACTTGTTAGCGATTTTGCCGAGGATGTTGTAGTTAATCCGTACATGCTATGCTATTGTTCTTGCCATGTCTAGCTTGTATAATGTGTATTCTTGATGGGTGTATGCTTAGATTGTCATGAATTGATCTCTAGTGAGTGCATCGAGCTCGTAAACATGCCTACTTGATATCTGTTTTGCATGCTCCAGTTTTCACTAAGTCTGAGAACTAATTATGTTTTTGCCATGTTCACATGCTTGCAAATGTATTTTCTGATCCCTTTTGGCTCAAGGTCACTAAGGGACTTTTATTAAGCTCTTTGAGTAGCTCCATGCCATGCTTTACTTTGCCATGAGAAGGACCTGTAACATATTGTTTTCATGCTCCAAATGTGCTACCTGATCTGAAATTCCAGACAAGTGTTAATTTCACTAAGTCTGAAATCTGTTTACCAAATGCTCTTTTGCCATGATTGTTTGAACCTGTTAATGGATGAATTGGCCGTAGCTCAGTGTTCAACTTTTGTTAAGCATCATAAATGGATCCCTGCCATGTATTTTTTTGCCATGTTTGAGTGCTGTAGCATGTTCATCTTGTTGCATTTAGATGGCTACTTGCTGTATATCGCAGACCGGTGCCATATTTGAATTGCTTGCCATTTCCAAACCGTGACTCCGATTCCGGCGTTCTTTATATCTTTTTCAAGCGATTTCATCTCACCTTTCCAGTGGCACACTTGGATTTCCATGTTGAGGCCATGTTCATTCATTCCTTGTCAAATCTTGCATATGCATCACATGTCGCATCCCGCATAGCATACCATGTTTGCATCATGTTGTTTGAGTTTGCACGTGGTTGATTGTGTTCCGTTTGCTTGTTTTTCTTGTTTGGGTAGAGCCGGGAGACGAGTTCGCTAACGAGGAGCCCGTTGAGTTTGCTTTCGAGGATCCAGTCAACTCTGACAACTTTACAGGCAAGATGATCATACCCTCGAAATCACTACTATCTTTGCTTTGCTAGATGCTCGCTCTTTTGCTATGCCTATGCTACGATGCCTACCACTTGATTATCATGCCTTCCAAATTGCCATGTCAAACCTCTAACCCACCATGTCCTAGCAAACCGTTGATTGCCTATGTTACCGCTTTGCTCAGTCCCTCTTATAGCGTTGCTAGTTGCAGATGAAGATTGGAGACCGTTCCTTGTTGGAACATTATTTACTTGTTGGGATATCATTATATTATCTTGTTATCTTAATGCATCTATATACTTGGTAAAGGGTGGAAGGCTCGGCCTCTCGCCTAGTGTTTTGTTCCACTCTTGCCGCCCTAGTTTCCGTCATATCGGTGTTATGTTCCCGGATTTTGCGTTCCTTACGCGGTTGGGTGATAATGGGAACCCCTTGATAGTTCGCCTTGAATAAAGCTTTTCCAGGAATGCCCAACCTTGGTTTTACCATTTTCCACCTAGCCTCTTTTTCCCTTGGGTTTCCGGAGCCCGAGGGTCATCTTATTTAAACCCCCCGGGCCAGTGCTCCTCTGAGTGTTGGTCCATACTAGAGTCCTGTGCAGCACCCCCTCGGGGAAACTCGAGGTTTGGTTTTAGTTGTATGGAGCGCTCATCTGAGTGTGCCCTGAGAACGAGATATGTGCAGCTCCTGTCGGGATTTGTCGGCACATTCGGGCAGTGTTGCTGGATTTGTTTTAACTTGTCGAAGTGTCTTGTAGAACCGGGATACCGAGTCTGATCGGAATGTCTCGGGAGAAGGTCTATTCCTTCGTTGACCGTGAGAGCTTGTCATGGGCTAAGTTGGGACTCCCCTGCAGGGATTTGAACTTTCGAAAGCCGTGCCCGCGGTTATGGGCAGATGGGAATTTGTTAATGTCCGGTTGTAGATAACTTGAACCTTAACTTAATTAAAATGAATCAACTGTGTGAGTTAACGTGATGGTCTCTTCTCGGCGGAGTCCGGGAAGTGAACACGGTGTTGGAGTAATGCTTGCCGCAGGTTGCTCTCTAGTTACTCATTCGTGTTTTGCCTTTCTCTTCTCGCTCTCTTTTGCGAATAGGTTAGCCACCATATATGCTAGTCGCTTGCTGCAGCTCCACATATTTACCTTGCCTTACCTATAAGCGTAAATAGTCTTGATCGCGAGGGTGCGAGATTGCTGAGTCCCTGTGGCTCACAGATTACTTCGAAACCAGATGCAGGGCCTGATGACTCCGTTCCAGATGACGCGCTTGAGCTCAAGTGGGAGTTCGACGAGGACTCACGCCGTTACTATGTGTCTTTCCCTGATGATCAGTAGTGGTGCCCAGTTGGGGCGATCGGGACCGTGTCGCATGTTGGGTTGTTCTTTTATTTTGGCGCCGTAGTCGGGCCATGAGTGTTTGAATGATGTGATGCTATTTATGTACTTTGATTGACGTGGCGAGTGTAAGCCAACTATGTATCTCCCCTTTTATTATCTATATATTACATGGGATGTTGTGAAGATTGCCTAACTTGCGACATTGCTTTCAATGCGGTTATGCCTCTAAGTCGTGCCTCAACACGTGGGAGATATAGCCGCATCGAGGGCCTTACATCCGAGCACACGACGAAACACACACGGTCACGCTCAAGTGCTCAACCTACACGTGCATGCACGCACATACTCGGTCAGGGTGGGCTAGTGACCGTATGAACACCGAAAAAATATATATATTGAGCGCAATGAGCGTATTATGAAGTCCACTGACCGTGTTTTTACAAATATACAGTGACAGACAGTGTATTTATCTCGTTTGAAATTAAGCCATATTAACCGGAGAGGAGGCACCATGGACTAGCATTACTTTGCTATGTACCGTCAACTTGCCGAACGAGGAGAAGGTTGCAGGACGGGAGAAGCTTGCGCGCAGTGGCTCACAGGACAAGGAGAAACTTTTGACTAATGCAAGCTCTCCCTTGCTCAGGCGGTGGACGTGCAACAGTTAATTCGGTGTCAGATTGCCAAAAGCATACACTATACTACTAGTGCTATTATTGTTCGACTTCCCGAGCAGCCAAGCGCAAAGTTTACTAGTACTACTACTATAGTCCATAAAGGTACGTACTATACTAGTACTAGGAACCGGATGGAGGAGCGTCTGCACTCTTATTATAATTTTAAAATGTGATAAAGCAATCTTCAACGCATTTGGTTCTCTTCGAGGGTTCTCGCATGTGATAATGGAAGTTGATTGGATGGAACACTCGCCACAATTCTCGCTTAATTCTGGCTCATATCTTGTTACAAATAGTAGCGCTCAGTAATATTTCCTCTTTTTTTGTTATTCAGCATGTAAATAGGTCAGCAAACCTTGCGGCGCATCTTTGTGTGAACCGTGCTTGCTGCACTTTGAATGTGGTCGAGAGATGTCTTGATGAAACACCTTGCTTCCTACTTCTTTTTTTGCGGGGTACCTCGCTTCCTAGTGACCAGTGTCTTGGCTGATCGTCCTAAGAATGCTTATATATGAATAAAGCTCTCTCATTTACCCGCAAAAAAGATTAAGCCATATTAACCGGAAAGGAGGGAGTATGGACTAGCACTACTTTTTGGTGTGTCCCATCAACTCGCAGAACAAGGAGAAGCTTGCAGGACAAGGTGAAGCTCGCTTACGCCTTTTGACTAATGCAACCTACCCTCGGTGGACATGCGTCAGTCCATTCGGTGTCAGATTGTCAGAGGCATACACTGTAGTACCCAACATGTGGGGTATCATCATTGTTCAACTTCACGAAGGGGCGAAGAGCCAAGCGCAGTAGTACGCATACTTGGTTTTGCACCTTCATACTACTCCACCCTCCGTCACAGTTTACAGGGCGCGCTTCATTATGATGCATTTCTCTCAATGCATTTCCACCACAGAGAGACTTTAGATGCGTTTGGTTTAATGCTCAATTAATTAGGGCGTGGTAACCGCAATCAAGTCCACAATTTTCTCTCCATGTACTGTACTACTACAGAGTGCATGCATGTGTGTACCCGGGGTGGAAGCACTGCATGCATGTGTGTACGCATTATTCCCTCTAGTAATAGACGCCGTGCTATAACTACCAATGCTATTTTTCAGGCCGATCGCTAGTCTCCTTGGTCCCACAGATTTTTTTCTTTTTTCTGAAGCGCACTGTATAAACAGTGACGGATGGAGTAGTATGAGCGGATTCAACGAGTGACTACTCAAATATTTGTGTTTTTAAAGATTTCAAATGGACTGGCACATACGGATGTATATAGACATATTTTAGAGTGTAGATTCACTCATTTTGCTCCGTTTGTAGTCACTTGTTGAAATCTCTGTTAAGATGAATAGAATATTTAGGAATGGAGGGAGTACACGTACGAAGCAAAATGAGTGAATCTACACTCTAAAATATGCCCGTTTGAAATTTGTAAAAAGACAAATATTTAGGAACGAAGGAGTATAATTTTGTGCATGGCACATGGACCCGGATGATGAAGAGGCTTCTGGCAATGCTATCAAGCTTCCATCATTTGTTTACATAATTGACATACTATACAAATAATTTTCCAGCGACATGAAATTGTACAATGGTGTGAGCTTTCAGCTTTTGTTTCGTGTGTCTTGCCATCGATGCTCTTTCGGAAACAATAAAAAACTAACTTCCTTGCTAATGCATGTCAATTATTAGCAGATCAGAGCTAATAATTACATCACAACTGAAGACAAAGTTGTGAGAAGGTGTTAAATTAAAATTAATCCATGCTTTCATTGGCAGCAACGTCCCCCCAGCTCTGTCTAAATCAACAAGGCATGTTGGGAAAAAAGTAGCTGTCTGGAGCATGCAACATTCCGATCATTTTGTGCAGTTCCACTAAAATAGAGCTTAGCGTCCCTGTTCCAAAGATATCAAGTGTGATTACGATAATAGAGGACTGCTGATGAAACAATAAACACACCAATAGAAGCTGGTCACCTTTGCAGTCTCTCTTAAGACTAACTAGTTGGAGAAGATTAGGCTCGGAGTTGGATGAGGAGGATAGAGCAAAACCAATCTCCCTTTGTGCAGTCGCACTGAAATATAGAGACGTTGCCCCTGTGACATTTTAGTACAACTGCATAAAACACTCTTAAGAAAAAACTGATTTGTGCAGTTCACCAAAAGGTCGCAATAGCAACGACGTGAAATGGATAGCCCTGTTTGCAAAAAAGAGGTAGAAAGGAAACAATTACTGGCCAATAACAGTTGATGACACATGCGACGACAAAAAAGAAGCATATTCCTTGTCCTAAGGGAAGATAGCAACACGGTTGTGTTTGTCTAAAACGGTGTGAGGACGAGAATGCAATGTGGAAAGTACGCCGAACGAGCTACGTTTTTGTAACACCCCGGATGTAACTTTCCCAATTTGTACTCCAACTCTTGCCATTTCCGGCGTTAAGTTATTTTATTTTCTCGGGTTCGGGTTTTTGTCTTCGTGTGTTGTTTTCCTTGTCATGCATCTCATATCATGTCATCATGTGCATTGCATTTGCATACGTGTTCGTCTCATGCATTCGAGCTTTTTCCCCGTTGTCCGTTTTGCATTCCGGCGCTTCGTTCTCCTCCGGTGGCCATTTCTAGCTTTCTTTCGTGTGTGGGTATTAAAAATTTCCGGATTGGACCGAGACTTGTCATGCGGCCTTGGTTTACTACCGGTAGACCGCCTGTCAAGTTTCGTATCATTTGGACTTCGTTTGATACTCCAACGGTTAACCGAGAGACCGAAAAGGCCTCGTGTGTGTTGCAGCCCAACACCCCTTCAATTTGGCCCCAAACCCACCAAACTCTGCTCCATCATCTAGAGCGTTCGATCACGATCGCGTGGCCAAAAACCGCACCTCATTTGGACTCTCCTAGCTCCCCCTATGCCTATAAATACACCCCCTTCGTTTTCGGATCTCTCTCTCCCCGAAACCCTAGTCTAAAAAAAAATAGATCCCCGCACCGACGGACATGTCCGGAGCCTAGCCGGACACGTCCGCCGCACCCCCTCAGCGAACCGCCGCTCGCCACGTGGCAAAGCCACCTCGCCGCGGCCGTCGGGCCCGAGGCCCAGTTCCGGCCCCCGACTCCGCCGCCGCGGGCCACTCCCTCCGCCGCCTCCTCGCCCGCAGGCCGCCGCCACCGCACCTGCCGGCCGTCGTCGCCCTGTTCGCCGTCCGCCGCCGCCGCCCCGTCCGCCGCCAGCCGCCGCCGCCGCAGCCGCCGGGCAGCGCGCCGCCCCGGCCCGGGGAGCTTCTCTGCCGCCTCCGCTCCTTCCCCGCCGCACCGGACCACCGCCCGGCCCTCTCTCCAACTCCGGCTATCAACTCCGACGACCTTGGGAGGCGTGCGTGAACAGTGCCCCGATCTGGATCTGAGATCTGAAAATATCTCGGTTGACTTTCTCCTCCCGAAACCCTAATTTTTATGCAAATTTGACCTGCCGTAACTTTGCATCCGTAGCTCCGATTTGGGCATATGGCATATCAAAATATTCGCCTCGACGAGTACATCATTTCATTCCATTGCATCATTTTCATTTGAGCTCATCTTGATGCCCAAAATTCTGTTAGAAGAGGGCTTCGTGAGTTAATTGTCAGATCTGCTAGTTCATCTTAGACTTTTGTCATTTTTGCCATGATTGTTGTGTGCATGCTATGCCTGTGAGTCCTTCATATGTTTTGTTAAGCATTTTGTCTTCTTTCCAGAGGTTCAACCCATGCATTTTTAGGATGTGTGTGGTGACTTGTGCAAGCTTGCAAAGTGAGGCACCCGGTAAATCTGTTTTTAGAGACTTAGTGAAAACCACTATGTCTGGGATTATTTAGTTCATGATGCCATATGTTCAGCTTGTTTCCTAGTGATCCGTGCCTCTTTTGAGGATGATCAGTAAAGGAGTTTTGTTAATCATGTTATGCTCTATCCATCGATGTCTTTGTTTGTATTTATAGAGTACCCTAGCTTGAGTCAATCGAGCTCTACTTTTGCTTCGTGGTGAATCTGGGCAGATCGTCAACTCGTTTGCGATTTTGCTGATGCTATTGTAGTTGATCCGTGCATGCTATGCCATTGTTCTTGCCATGTCTAGCTTGTATTTTGTGCCTTCTTAATGAATGCATGCCTGCCTTGCCATGACTTGTACCATGGTGAGTGCATCGAGCTCGTTTACATGCCTTTGTGAGTTATATTTCAGCATGTCTCAGTTTTCACTAAGTCTGAAAACTGATTGTGTTTTAGCTATGTTCGTGTGCCCGTTAGTATATTTTGTGATCCCTTTTGGCCCCAGGTCACTTAGGGACTTTTGTTAAGGTTGTTGAGTATCTCCATGCCATGTTCTTCTTTTTCATAATCAGATCATGTATCATGTTGTTTTGCTGCTCCGAAGAGGGCTTCGTGATCTGAAATTTCACTAAGTCTGGAATCTGTTTTGCATTTGCGTTTTTGCCATGCTTGTTTGAACCTCATAATGGATGAATTGGCCGTAGCTCAGTGCTAGTCTTTTGTTAAGCATCTTGTGTGAATCCCTGCCATGTATTTTGTTGTCATGTTTGGTGGTTGTAGCATGTTTATTTCGTTGCATTTAGATGCCTACTTGCTGTAAATCGCAGAACGGTGTCATTCTTAAAATGCTTGTCATTTCCAAACCGTAACTCCGATTCCGATGATCTTTATATCGTTTTCAAGCGATTTCATCTAGTATTTCTAGGGGCACCCTTGGAATTCCAAGTTGAGGCCAGGTTCATGCATTTCCTGTCATATCTTGCATTTTGCATCCCGCATAGCATGTCATCATTTCATCATATTGCTTGGTCTTGCACGTGGTTGATTGTATCCTTGTTGCCTTTTTGTCTTGTTTGGGTAGAGCCGGGAGACGAGTTCGCTACCGAGGAGCCCGTTGAGTTTGCTTGTGAGGATCCAGTCAACTCTGACAACTGTGCAGGCAAGATGATCATACCCTCGAAATCACTACTATCATTGCTATGCTAGTTTGCTCGCTCTTTGATATGCCAATGCTACGATGCCTAACTTTTGCTTGTCAGCCTCCCAATTGCCATGTTGAAACTCTAACCCACCATGTCCTAGCAAACCATTGATTGGCTATGTTACCGCTTTGCTCAGCCCCTCTTATAGCGTTGCTAGTTGCAGGTGAAGATCGGAGTCCGTTCCTTGTTGGAACATCATTTATTTACTTGTTGGGATATCATTATATTGCCATGTTATCTTAATGCATCTATATACTTGGTAAAGGGTGGAAGGCTCGGCCTTTCGCCTAGTGTTTTGTTCCACTCTTGCCGCCCTAGTTTCCGTCATATCGGTGTTATGTTCCCGGATTTTTGCGTTCCTTACGCGGTTGGGTTATAATGGGAACCCCTTGATAGTTCGCCTTGTTTAAAGCTTTTCCAACAATGCCCAACCTTGGTCTTGCCATTTGCCACCTAGCCTCTTTTTCCCTCGGGTTTCCGGAGCCCGCGGGTCATCTTATTTTAAACCCCCCGGGCCAGTGCTCCTCTGAGTATTGGTCCAAATAGAGCCACTTGCAGCGCCACTTCGGGGCAACTTGAGGGTTGGTTTTAGTTGTACGTAGTGTTCATCTGAGTGTGCCCTGAGAAAGATATATGTGCAGCTCCTATCGGGATTTGTCGGCACATTCGGGCGGTGTTGCTGGATTTGTTTTAACCTGTCAAAGTGTCTTCAATTACCGAGATACCGAGTCTGATCGGAACGTCTTGGGAGGAGGTCTATTCCTTGGTTGACCGTGAGAGCTTGTCATGGGCTAAGTTGGGACTCCCCTGCAGGGATTGAACTTTCGAAAGCCGTGCCCGCGGTTATGGGCAGATGGGAATTTGTTAATGTCCGGTTGTAGATTACTTGGACCTTAATTAATTAAAATGAATCAACTGAGTGTGTTACCGTGATGGCCACTTCTCGATGGAGTCCGGGAAGTGGACACGGTGTTGGAGTAATGCTTGCGCAGGGTGTTCCTCTAGATTCTCGCTCACGCTTTGCCCCCTCTTCTCGCTCTCTTTTGCGAATAAGTTAGCCACCATATATGCTAGTCGCTTGCTGCAGCTCCACATATATTTGCCTTATCCTTCCTATAAGCTTAAATAGTCTTGATCGCGAGGGTGCGAGATTGCTGAGTCCCTGTGGCTCACAGATTACTATAACTCCAGATGCAGGTCCAGGTGATTCCGCTCCAGCTGACGAGTACGGGCTCAAGTGGGAGTTCGACGAGGACTCTCAGCGTTACTACGTGTCTTTTCCCGATGATCAGTAGTGGTGCCTAGGTGGGGTTCGATTCAGGGCCTTGTCGCATGTTGGGTTCTTTTCTATTTTGGCGCCGTAGTTGGGCCATGAGTGTTTGAATGATGGATGTTATTTATGTATTTTGATGTGACGTGGCGAGTGTAAGCCAACTATGTATCTCCCCCTTTTATTATATATTACATGGGATGTTGTAATGATTGCCTGACTTGCGACACTCCTTTTAATGCGGTTATATCTCTAAGTCGTGCCTCGACACATGGGAGCTATAGCCGCATCGAGGGCGTTACAAGTTAGTAATCAGAGCCTTCCCCGACCTTAGGAGCCCCATTGCTTGATCGTTTTTAGCAGCCGAGTTGTGTCTACAAAAATGTTTTGAGTCACTTAGGAATTATATATCGGAGAGCTTAGGAATTCTTTTACTTCCCAGTCTCCTCATCGCTCTGGTAAGGCATCCTGACATAGAGTTTTGACTCTTCTCTTCTCAAATTTCACTAAATTTTTTTTAGGATCACGCGAGTATCTTGGAATCGTTCCGATGGCTTATGATGAGAACATTGTCTTGGTGCCTCCTATCAGGGATTTAGTGGAAGTGTCCCGGGGAGTTGAGCTCTGAGGTGTTGTCATCATAATTTTATCGTTGCAATTCTGGAATACTTGAGATATGTTCGCCGACATCGAAAATCTCTTTTATGCAGTTCGTTGGTGAGATAACCTCGACGCCACCCAGTACTGGGGCGGGAGTTCGGGAGTATTGCCATAACTTGTATAATGGATGCTTTTCAAAGGTTGAGGTAGATGGTTTCCGAAGTTTTCTTGGTTATGTGTTGAAGGATGGATACAGCTGGATGTAGGATTTGCTAGTTTGGGTGAGATATTATGCTTCCCCTGTATCCCCAACACCTGATTGCATAACCGGAAAGGTTCAGGAGTTTCATAGGTGGGAATTCTAGTAGCTCTAGTTCTTCTTCCACGGATATTGGTTTGAGATTGGGATTTCTTACCGATTATTCGTTCTTGATCCGTACCTTTTTGATTTATTTCTCTACCTTAATTCTACGTGGCTTCTCAATTTATGGATATGTGACCATTTCAAGAGGAATGCATTCGTTCATTTTGTTCGGATGTAAAGACTATATGTTGCAATTTTCATTCCATTGGATTCAGCTTCAATATTTATCTGTCAATGTGCTAATGGTGGTCAACCTCTTCAGGATGGCTCCTCCAACGCGCACGACTCTGAATCCTGATCCGCCACCGCCTCCACCTCCTCCAGAGGCATGGCAAGCTGTGATGGCCGCAACCAATGCAAACACTCAGCTGATCATGCAAATTCTTCAAGAGCGCAATCAAGGCAGTCAAGGGAATCAAGGCAGCAATCAGAGTCACTTTGCTACACTCAACCAGTTCCTTGCTAATGGACCAAAGACTTTCAGCAATTGTGTTGAGGCAACCGATGCTGACGATTGGCTTGTGGATCTGTGTAAGCATTTTGAGTGCAGTAACGTCAGGCCTGAGGACTTTGTCAAGTTCGCTTCCTTCCAACTCAAAGATCAAGCTGCAGAATGGTTCCAGCAGTACAAGGACTCCAGAGGTGGACGTGTTATCACTTGGGATGATTTCCGTCGAGATTTCCGAGCTCATCATATTCCGTAGAGTGTGGTTGAAAGCAAGCGTGAGGAATTCCGCAATCTGAAGCAAGGCTCTTTGTCTGTCTATGACTACAACAAGTTGTTCCAGAAGCTTGCCCACTTTGCCAAGCAGGACGTGCCTGATGAGAAGAGCATGATATATCAGTTCAGGGGTGGTCTCAGAGAAGAAATTCAGCTCGCTCTTGTCCTCTTCGAGCCCTTGAGATACGATGAGTTCTACAACATGGCATTGAAGCAAGAGGCTGCTCAGTTGAGGTGTGATGCTTCCAGGAAGCGAGTCAGAGATGTTACTCCTTCTTCCTCTACTCAAGTGGCCAAGCAGCAGAAGTTTTGGCTTCCTCCTCCTCCGTTCCGTCAGCCATTCCAGCAGAAGAGCAAAGGTGGCAGTGGTTCTTCCCACCCACCCAACCCTGGCTTTCAGAACAAGACTTCGTCTCAAGCTCCAAGATCGAGTGCTCCGTATCACCGTCCACTTTCAGAGGTCACGTGCAAAAAGTGCCAACAGAAGG
Organism: Triticum urartu; assembly: GCF_003073215.2. Lineage (NCBI taxonomy): Eukaryota > Viridiplantae > Streptophyta > Magnoliopsida > Poales > Poaceae > Triticum > Triticum urartu. The sequence continues at coordinate 468,171,421 of NC_053026.1, read as the reverse complement.
GTCACTATGCCAACAAGTATTTCAACCAGAGGCGTCTTCCTCCTCCTCCTCCTCCTGTCAGATCGGCAAGTACAGCTGTGGTCAAGCATAACCCCAAGCACGCCAAGGTCAATTTGCTAAATGTAGCTCAGGCAGAGGACTCACCAGATGTGATCATGGGTAACCTACCTGTTAACGATGTTCCTGCAAAAGTTCTTTTTGACACTGGTGCATCGCTTTCTTTTATTTCAACTCCATTTGTGGCCAAGCATGATTTTGTGACCGAAAGGATTCCTGTTCCGTTGAAGATTGTGTCTCCGGGCAAGCAAATGACTTCTAACAATTGCGTCCCGGATGTTTCTATCACATTGGGCGACTACAAGTTTCTCTCTTCTCCGGTGGTTCTTGGTAACTCGGATATTGATCTTATTCTCGGAATGGATTGGCTTTCTAAGCACAAGGCTCAGCTTGATTGTGCAGCCAGGCAGATTCAATTGACTCATTCGTCTGAGGATGTAATTGTCTTTGCCGCTCGTGATGATACTATCCGTCTGTTTTCTCTCAATGAGAAGGGTGAATTGGACGCTATTTCGCAAATTCCAGTCATTTGCGAATATCAAGACGTCTTTCCAGAAGAGCTGCCAGGAATGCCTCCGCACCGGCCAGTTGAATTCGTTATTGAACTTGAGCCTGGCACGGAACCTGTGTGCAAACGTCCTTACAAACTCGGACCTGAAGAGTTGAAGGAGCTGAAGAAGCAACTCGATGAGCAAGAAAGAATGGGTCTTATCCGGCCTAGTTCTTCTCCGTGGGGTTGTGGTGTTCTTTTTGTGAAGAAGAAGGATGGAACAGACTGACTTTGTGTTGATTACCGTCCGGTGAACAAGAAGACCATCAAGAACAAATACCCACTTCCCAACATCAATGAGCTGTTCGAACAACTCAAAGGTGCTCAAGTATTCTCCAAGCTTGATCTCCGTATGGGTTATCACCAGATTCGCATTCATGAAGAAGATATTCCCAAGACAGCATTCAGAACAAGCTTTGGTTCATATGAATACACTGTCATGTCTTTTGGCCTCGCCAACGCTCCTCCGACGTTCTCTCGCATGATGAATTTCATCTTCAACGCCTACACCAATGACTTCGTTTTGGTCTATCTCGACGACATTCTGGTTTTCTCGAAGAACAAGGAAGATCATGCCAAGCATTTGCGTTTGGTTCTTGACAAGCTCAGGGAACATCAGTTCTACGCCAAGTTCTCCAAGTGTGAATTTTGGCTCGATGAGGTTCTTTATCTTGGTCATATCATCTCTGCCAAGGGCATTTCCGTGAATCCCGAGAAGGTGTCCGCAATTGTGAATTGGGAACCTCCTCAGAACGTGAAGCAATTCCACAGTTTCCTCGGTCTCGCAAGCTATTGTAGGAGATTCGTTGAAAACTTTTCTAAGATCGCGAAGCCTCTCTCAAATCTTCTTCAGAAGCACGTCAAGTACGTTTGGTCTCCGGAGTGTGATATTGCTTTCAACACTTTGAAAGAGAAATTGATCACTGCTCCAGTTCTGACTGCGCCTGATGAATCCAAGCCGTACGAGGTCTTTTGTGATGCCTCTCTCCAAGGTCTTGGCGCAGTTTTGATGCAAGAGAAAAAAGTTGTTGCTTATACATCTCGCCAGCTGAAGCCTAATGAGAAGAACTACCCCACTCATGATCTCGAGTTGGCGGCAGTTGTGCATGCTCTTTTGACTTGGAGACATCTTCTATTGGGAAGAAAAGTGGATATTTTCACTGATCACAAGAGTCTCAAGTACATCTTCACTCAGCCTAATCTCAATCTAAGGCAAACTCGTTGGGTCGAAATGATTCAAGAGTATAATCCGAGTATTGAGTATACTCCAGGCAAGGCTAATGTGATTGCTAACGCTTTGAGCAGAAAGGCCTACTACAACAGTCTGATTCTCAAGCCTTATCAACCCGAGCTTTGTGAAGCTTTCCGCAAACTTAATCTGCAAGTTGTTCCTCAAGGTTTCCTCGCCAACCTTCAAGTCTCTCCTACCTTAGAAGACCAGATTCGCCAAGCCCAGCTTCTTGATGCTATGGTGAAAAAGGTGAATATTGGGATTGCCAAGAGTCAGTCCAAGTACAAGTGCTATCGCCTTGATGACAAGGACACTCTCTTCTTCGAGGATCGTATTGTTGTGCCCAAAGGTGAAGTTCGTAAAGTGATCATGAACGAGGCTCACAATTCTCTTCTCTCCATCCACCCTGGGAGCACGAAGATGTATCAGGACCTCAAGCAAGCTTATTGGTGGACTCGAATGAAGCGCGAGATCGCTCAATTCGTGAATGAATGTGATGTCTGCAGAAGAGTGAAGGCAGAACATCAAAGGCCAGCAGGTCTCCTCCAACCTCTTACCATTCCAGAATGGAAGTTTGACCACATTGAAATGGACTTCGTGACTGGGTTTCCAAAGTCCAAGCGTGACAATGATGCTATATTCATCGTCATCGACAAACTCACCAAAGTGGCTCACTTTCTGCCTATCAAAGAGTCGATCACTGCAGCTCAATTGGCGGAACTCTATACCTCTCGTATTGTCTCTCTGCACGGTATTCCTCAAGTGATCTCTTCAGACCGTGGCAGCATCTTTACCTCCAAGTTTTGGGATTCTTTCCAGAAGGCCATGGGCACGAACATCCGCTTCAGCACTGCTTTCCATCCTCAAACAAGCGGTCAAGTCGAGCGTGTCAACCAGATTCTTGAAGATATGCTCAGGGCTTTGTGTGATCTCCTTCGGCATGAAGTGGGAGGATTGTCTTCCATATGCTGAATTCTCCTACAACAACAGTTTTCAAGCAAGTTCGGGCAAGGCCCCATTTGAAATTCTGTATGGCAGGAAGTGCCGTACCCCTCTCAACTGGTCTGAAACCGGTGAACATCAGCTTTTGGGTAATGACTTAATCACAGAGGCAGAAGAAATGTGCAAAGTCATTCGTGATAACCTCAAAGCAGCCCAATCCCGCCAGAAGAGCTACTATGATAGTAAGCACCGTGATTTGGCTTTCGAGATCGGAGATCATGTTTACCTCCGCGTCTCTCCTATGAAAGGTACTCGTCGCTTCGGTATCAAAGGGAAGCTTGCCCCTAGATACGTGGGACCTTTCAAGATTGCTAGCAAGAGAGGCGACCTCGCCTATCAACTCGAGCTTCCTTCAAACTTTGCAAATGTTCGATGACTGTTCCATGTCTCTCAGCTTCGAAAGTGCTTCAAGACTCCTGACCGCACCGTCAACTTCGAGGACATTGAGCTCCAAGAAGATCTCTCTTATCGTGAGCACCCAGTTGCTATTCTTGAAGAGACTGAACGCAAGACTCGCAACAAGTCAATCAAATTTCTCAAAGTCAAGTGGTCACACCATTCCGACCGTGAAGCTACCTGGGAACGCGAGGATCACCTCCGTTCTGAGTACCCGGCGTTCTTTCAGTCCTAGATCTCGGGACGAGATCCTTTCGTAGTGGTGGAGTGTTGTAACACCCCGGATGTAACTTTCCCAATTTGTACTCCAACTCTTGCCGTTTCCGGCGTTAAGTTATTTTATTTTTCTCGGGTTCGGGTCTTTGTCTCCGTGTGTTGTTATCGTTGTCATGCATCTCATATCATGTCATCATGTGCATTGCATTTGCATACGTGTTCATCTCATGCATTCGAGCATTTTCCCCGTTGTCCGTTTTGCATTCCGGCGCTTCGTATCTCTCCGGTGGTCATTTCTACCTTTCTTTCGTGTGTGGGGATTAAACATTTCCGGATTGGACCCAGACTTGCCAAGCGGCCTTGGTTTACTACCGTAGACCGCCTATCAAGTTTCGTACCATTTGGACTTCGTTTGATACTCCAACGGTTAACCGAGGGACCGAAAAGGCCTCGTGTGTGTTGCAGCCCAACACCCCTCCAATTTGGCCCAAAACCCACCTACTCTCCATCATCTAGAGCGTTCGATCACGATCGCGTGGCCGAAAACCGCACCTCATTTGGACTCTCCTAGCTCCCTCTATGCCTATTTAAAGACCCCCGAAATCCGGATCTTCTTCCCCCCGAAACCCTAAAAATCCACCGCGTCGCACCGGACTTTGTCCGCCCCGCGCCGGACAAATCTCGCCGCCGCCGCCAGCCACTCCTTGCCCGACACGTGGCACGCCGCCACCCGCTCCCACGCCGTCCCGCTCGGCCCGGGGAGAGCCCCCGCGGCCCAGCCGCCCGCGCCGCCTCCTTGCGCCCGGCGCCGCCGCCTCCCTCGACTCCGGCGGCCGGCGCCGCCGCACGCCATCACCGCCCGGCGCCGCGCCTCCTCTCGCCAACCCCATTGCCTTCTTCCCGCGGTCCGGCCACCGCCGCCACCGCAAGCCGCCGCCCGAGCTCGCCGGCAGGTCGCCGCCCGCGGCCGCCCCGGCCTCCGACTCCCCGGCCTCCTCCTCGCCGGCCTCGGCCGTTTCCTCACCGGCGAACAGGGCCCGGCCCCGCCTCGATTTCCGCGCGTGAGATCTAGATCAAACCCTAGGTCATTTTTGTCTAAGTCCCTGATATTTTCAGTCCAAGTGCACATGTTCGTAGCCTCCGTAACTTTGCATCCGTAGCTCGATTCATGCATATAGCATATCAAAATGTTCCATCTCAGAGACTACATCATTCCATTGCATTGCATCATTTTCATTTGAGTTCATCTAGATGCCCGAAATGCTGTAGAAGGCTAGTTGAGTTAATTGTTCAGATCTGCTACTCCATTTAGGTTTTTGATCATTTTTGCCATGTTTAATGTGTGGCATGATATGGCCTGATGTTCTACATACATTTTGTTAAGGGTTTGTCATCTTTCCAGAGGTGCAACCCATGTATTTTTAGGATGTGTGTGGTGTCTTGTGCAAGCTTGCAAAGTGGTGCACTTGTTAATTCTGTTTTCAGGGACTTAGCAATTTCACTAAGTCCTGGAGCTGTTTATCTCATGTTGCCATATTTTCATGTTGTTTACTAGTGATCCGTGACTCTTTTGAGGATGATCAGTAAGGTTGTTTTGTTAATATTGTAGTGCTCTATCCATCAATGTTTTTGTTTGCAATTATGGAGGACTCTAGCTTGAGTCAATCGATCTCTACTTTTGCTACTTTTTGAATCTGGGCAGATTGTCAACTTGTTTGCAATTTTGCCGGTGATGTTGTAGTTGATCCATGCATGCTATGCTATTGTTCTTGCCGTGTCTAGCTTGCATTTTGTGCCTTGTTGATGGATGTATGCTTGTCTTGACATGACTTGCACCGTAGTGAGTGCATCGAGCTCGTAAACATGCCTACTTGAGTTATATTTCAGCATGTGTCAGTTTTTCACTAAGTCTGAAAACTGATTATGTTTTTGCTATGTTCACATGCTTGCAATTGTATTTTCTGATCCCTTTTGGCTCAAGGTCACTAAGAGACTTTTGTGAAGCTCTTTGAGTAGCTCCATTCCATGCTTTACTTTGCCTTGTTCGGGTGCTGTAGCATGTAGTTTTGTTGCTCCGAAGAGGGCTACCTGATCTGAAATTCCAGACAAGTGTTAATTTCACTAAGTCTGAGATCTGTTTGTCATATGCATTTTTGCAATGCTTGTTTGAACCTGTAATGGATGAATTGGCCGTAGCTCAGTGCTAGACTTTTGTTAAGCATCTTGAATGCATCCCTTCCATGTATTTTTTGCCATGTTTGGTTGCTGTAGCATGTTCATTTCATTGCATTTAGATGCCTACTTGCTGTAAATCGCAGACCGGTGTCATTTTTGAATCGCTTGCCATTTCCAAACCGTAACTCCGATTCCGGCGTTCTTTATATCGTTTTCAAGCGATTTCATCTCATCTTTCCAGTGGCACACTTGGAATTCCAAGTTGAGGCCAGGTTCATGCATTTCCTGTCATATCTTGCATTTTGCATCCCGCATAGCATATCATCATTGCATCATATTGCTTGATCCTTGCACGTGGTTGATTGTATCCTTGTTGCTTGTTTGTCTTGTTTGGGTAGAACCGGGAGACGAGTTCGCTAACGAGGAGCCCGTTGAGTTTGCTTTCGAGGATCCAGTCAACTCTGACAACTTTGCAGGCAAGATGATCATACCCTCGAAATCAATACTATCTTTGCTTTGCTAGATGCTCGCTCTTTTGCTATGCCAATGCTACGATGCCTACCACTTGCTTTCAAGCCTCCCAAATTGCCATGTCAAACCTCTAACCCACCATGTCCTAGCAAACCATTGATTGGCTATGTTACCGCTTTGCTCAGCCCCTCTTATAGCGTTGCTAGTTGCAGGTGAAGATTGGAGTCCGTTCCTTGTTGGAACATTATTTACTTGTTGGGATATCATTTTATTGCCACGTTATCTTAATGCATCTATATACTTGGTAAAGGGTGGAAGGCTCGGCCTCTCGCCTAGTGGTTTGTTCCACTCTTGCCGCCCTAGTTTCCGTCATATCGGTGTTATGTTCCCGGATTTTGCGTTCCTTACGCGGTTGGGTTATAATGGGAACCCCTTGACAGTCCGGCTTGAATAAAACTCCTCCAGCAATGCCCAACCTTGGTTTTACCATTTGCCACCTAGCCTTTTCCCTTGGGTTTCGCGGACTCAAGGGTCATCTATTTTAAACCCCCCGGGTCAGTGCTCCTCTGAGCGTTGGTCCAACCTAGAGCATCGTGCGGGGCCGTCCCTTGGCAACTTGGGTTACGTTGGCTCCCGTATGCTTAGCTTATCTGGTGTGCCCTGAGAACGAGATATGTGCAGCTCCTATCGAGATTTGTCGGCACAGCGGGTGGTGTTGCTGGACTTCTTTTACCATTGTCGGAGTTGTCTTGAAGAACCGGGATACCGAGTCTGATCGGAACGTCTCGGGAGGAGGTCTATTCCTTCGTTGACCGTGAGAGCTTGTCATGGGCTAAGTTGGGACTCCCCTGTAGGGATTTGAACTTTCGAAAGCCGTGCCCGCGGTTATGGGCAGATGGGAATTTGTTAATGTCCGGTTGTAGATAACTTGAACCTTAACTTAATTAAAATGAATCAACCGTGTGAGTTACCGTGATGGCCTCTTCTCGGCGGAGTCCGGGAAGTGGACACGGTGTTGGAGTAATGCTTGCCGCAGGTTTGCCCTCTTTAGTTATGCGTTCGCACTTTGCCTCCTCTTCTCGCTCTCTTTTGCGAATAGGTTAGCCACCATATATGCTAGTCGCTTGCTGCAGCTCCACATATTTTACCTTGCCTTACCTATAAGCTTAAATAGTCTTGATCGCGAGGGTGCGAGATTGCTGAGTCCCTGTGGCTCACAGATTACTATTACACCAGATGCAGGGCCTGATGATTCCGCTCCAGGTGACGCGCTTGAGCTCAAGTGGGAGTTCGACGAGGACTCTCAACGATACTACGTGTCTTTCCCTGATGATCAGTAGTGGTGCCCAGTTGGGGGTGATCGGGACCGTGTCGCTTGTTGGGTTATCTTTTATTTTGGCGCCGTAGTCGGGCCATGAGTGATTGGTTGATGTAATGTTATTTATGTACCTTGATTGATGTGGCGAGTGTAAGCCAACTATGTTATCTCCCCTTTTATTACCTATATATTACATGGGTTGTTGTGAAGATTGCCTAACTTGCGACATATGCCTTCAATGCGATTATGCCTCTAAGTCGTGCCTCGACACGTGGGAGATATAGTCGCATCGAGGGTGTTACAAACACGCTGCGCGCGAGAAGCACGAGGCCCGGGTCAGCAAGGTCCGGCAAGAGCTCCAGGATGCCATCAAGAAGTACGAGTCCTTGGAGCGTGATTCTAAGATGCAAGCGTCCGAACTTGCGAACGCCCGCCAGAGCACACAAGAGGCTCGAGCCGAGGCCCAGAGCGCCCTTCAGGAAATCCGGGCGGCCAGGAAGATCGCGGCGGGTAAGGCGTTCATTATGCAAAGCAAGTCTATGAAGAAAACGTTCCTTTTACTTACCCGAGTTTGGAGCTCTCTAGGGGCGTTTACGGATTTGCCGCGCAGCGTATCAGACACTGTCGAGTTCTATCGAGCCGAAGAAGGAAGTTCTACGGAGAAGCTGTTCTGGTCTCAATATCTTGGACCCGAACATCCGGTGTCCTTCGGCGACCAGCTGAAACAGTTGGTCGAGCTACACAAGGCGGCCGAGCTAGCCATGAAGGAGTTAATAGTCCGACTATGGCCTGCCGCGCTGATGCCCAGCAGCTACTTCGGACTTGTGAAGCGGCTTGTTGATGCCTGTCCCTGGCTTGATGTTATAAAGCGGCCGGTCTATATCGAAGGTGCACGGATGGCCTTTGCTCGCGTCAAGACGCACTGGGCGAATATGGATGCCAAGAAGCTGATGACCGAGGGGCCGCCTGAGGGCAAGGAGCATCGCCGACCCGAGTTATATTTTGATGGTGTCCTGGAGGGATCCCGCATTGTCGTGGATTATTGTGAGAAAGACACTATCTTTGAATGAGTGTATTCGAGCTCCCTCTACCTTGTATAAAACAAAGTGTTTATGCAATATAATGCTTGTTGTGTTTTTAAATTTTTACTTCCTGTGCGGCCGTGTTGTATGAAATCTGAGGGTTAACCAGTCGTCGGCTTCTGCCCCCACGTAGGTAGTACGGGGGTGTTCGGGATGGAATCTAAACAATCTTGATCCAATTAGATGGTCCTTGAAGGAGTTGTTTAGCGCAACGAACCAGGCAACCAGACTATGCGGCTGTAACGCCCTCACTTAGCCATAGGAGTTCGACAATAAAAACATGGGTGAAGCCCCTAGTATCCGAACTAGAGTACTATAAGTGTCTGATCGGGAAGTACCAATCCTTCGCGTAACACGGAAGAAATCTCCGACGATTTGCAATCTCCGAACAGCTGACCGACTCTCGACACATCATGACAGTCAGTTTTCGGCTTTCTCTACTGAGGTGCTCCTTTGGGTAAACCAAGGCACAATCGCAGTAGTTCTCCCTTTACAACCTTAGCCGATATAGAGGAATGTAAGGTAGCAAGCACAGGAGCCGGGCAACCCAACTATTGACCAAAGACATGATTCAGAGCCAATGCATATAATGTTAAATTCGGGGTGCCGAACTATACTTATAAAAAGTGTTCGGACTTTTGTTGCCATAGTGTGGGGTGCTGAGCAGCCCCTGGCAAACATGAAACGTACCGAAGTGTATGGGTGCTATCTGCAACGTTACCCACAGGGGAGCAGAGGGAGAAAAAGAAAGAAAACAGAAAAGGTGTAAAGGAAAAGGCTGGGGTCTGAAAGCTCCAGCCGCAAACTGTTCTCATTGTAATGTAATTAGTACATCAAGGCGCATTGATACAGGTAGTGCGATAAGCAATAGGCTTTTAACATGCCGAAACCAAGAGCTGCATGTGGGTCCTGAAAAACAGTAGAGTTATCGTTAACGGAATCACCTAGAAAGTCCCCCATATGTCTGTGTTTCTCGCTGTCTTGGTATGTTTGTCCTTCAGGAGGACCAATGACCAGACCACCAGATGGGGCCTATAGGATTTGAGACCTGAAAAGGAAACAAGTAAAAGTGAAAGTATGTGTTTAACCGATGTCGGTTGAGCCGTACTATGGATCACAAGCTAGCTATGCCTCCGTCGATGCCCATGGAATTTTGAGTGCGTAGTTATGTACGCGTGGCACGAATGCCACTACTTGATCGGGACTGAGAAGGAGGCCGGATTGCTAGTCGATCTCCTGACGAGCTGAGCTCTCCTGCTGCAGAGTAGTCCGTGGGCTCGACAGCCAAATAAAGGTTCTGCTTGAGAAGGTCGCTCTGTACTTCTGCTACTAGGGCAGCTGTGTGCTCTTCTGTACGGAGGGAGCATTCCGTATTTCCATTGATCGTTATGACGCCGCGTGGACCGGGCATCTTGAGCTTGAGATAAGCATAGTGTGGGACTGCGTTGAATCGAGCAAACGCGGTTCGTCCGAGCAGTGTGTGATAGCCGTTGTGGAAGGGGACGATGTCGAAGATTAACTCCTCACTTCGAAAGTTGTCCGGAGATCCGAAGACAACCTCCAGTGTGATTGAGCCCGTACAGCGGGCCTCTACACCTGGTATGACTCCTTTGAAGGTAGTCCCAGTGGGCTTGATCCGTGATGGGTTAATGCCCATTTTTCCGCGTTGTATCCTGATAGAGCAGATTGAGGCTGCTACCACCGTCCATAAGGACACAAGTTAGGTGGAACCCATCAATTATTGGGTCTAGGACCAGTGCGGCTGAACCACCATGACGGATACTGGTCGGATGATCCCGGCGATCAAAAGTGATCGGGCATGACAACCATGGATTAAATTTTGGGGCGATTGGCTCTACCGCGTAGACATCCCTGAGCACACGCTTGCGCTCCCTCTTGGGGATGTGGGTAGCATATATCATGTTCACCGTTTTGACCTGAGGGGGAAACTTCTTCTGTCCCCCTGTATTCGGCTGCCGGGGCTCTACGTCATCGTCCTCGCTTTGTGATCCCTTTTTCCTGTTCTCGGCATTTAATTTGCCGGCCTGTTTAAAAACCCAGCAATCTCTATTTGTATGATTGGGTGGTTTGTCCGGGGTGCCATGAATCTGGCACGGACGATCAAGTATGCGGTCCAAGCTGGATGGACCTGAATTGTTCTTTTGGAACGACTTCTTCCGCTGACCGGACTTAGAGCCACTGAACCCGGCATTGACCGTTGTGTCCTCGGTGTTGTCATTGTTGTTTTGACGTTTGTATCTGTTGCGTCGAGACTTTTCTTTGCTAGTTTTAGCTTCACGGGTGCCGGCGTCGCTTGCATTGTTTTTGCTACATGCCAACCAACTATCCTCGCCCGCACAAAAGCGGGGTCATGAGTGCCGTGAGGGCCGCCATGGATTTTGGCTTTTCTTGGCCGAGGTGGCGAGCGAGCCATTCGTCGCGGATGCTGTGTTCAAAGGCTGCTAGGGCTTCGGCATCCGGACAATCGACGATTTGGTTCTTTTTAGTTAAGAACCTAGTCCAGAATTTTCTAGCGGACTCTCCGGGCTGTTGAACTATATGGCTTAAGTCGTCAGCGTCCGAAGGTCGAACATATATACCTTGGAAGTTATCGAGGAAGGCCTCTTCCAAGTCCTCCCAGCTGTCGATGGAATTTTCAGGCAGACTGTTTAGCCAATGCCGAGATGGCCCCTTGAGTTTTAAAGGGAGGTATTTGATGGCGTGGGGGTCATCGTTGTAGGCCATATGAATGTGGAGAATGAAGTCTTCGATCCACACCGCGGGGTCCGTGGTTCCATCGTACGATTCTATATTCACGGGCTTGAACCCTTCTGGGAATTCATGATCCAGGACCTCATTAGTGAAGCAATGAGGGTGTGCGGCGCCTCTATATCGGGCCGTATCACGACGTAGCTCTGATGGAGTCCGTCTGTGGTTTTTAGCCCGCGCATGACTAGGTTTATCACGTCTGAATAGGTGGTCGTCGTCGCGTGTCGAGGCACGTCCTCGCGATCCGTAGATTGATCTGGTGTGTCCTGCTTTATTGTTCAGGTTTTGCCGGAGGTCATATGTATGGTCGTGGGCTAATTTACCTCTACCTGTGCGATGAGGCGGGGCGGGCTGGTATTCGGCGTGAGTTGCCGTTTTGTCCCGACCACGTGGTGGTCGGTCAGCCGCATTGTACGATGGTGGTATGTATTCCGGCGCCTCCTCGTCAAACTGAGGTAGCAATTTGGGCTTTGGGTAGCTGTTGGTTGGGCGCTTGAGGCCGTATTCTTTGGCTGCTAGGACACCGGTCCATTTATCATTGAGCAGATCTTGGTCAGCTTGAAGCTGCTGCTGCTTCTTTTTCAGGCTCCTTGTAGTGGCTATT